>NW_007578268.1:174473-176670 GCF_000690725.1 Stegastes partitus
AAACCTGCACAAAATATCATCAAAGCTCTTTAAATCTGATTCATTCTTTTACGATGTTCGAATGCAGCATCAGACTTTCTGGACTTTTCTCTTTACAGCGTCGATGGTTCAACACATTGTTCTCTAAACGGTTTACCAGCAGCAACATGACGTCCTGCTGATGCTCTTGTTCACGTCAGGATCAGATCGTCTCAGAACAAAACCAAAGCGTTCAGCTGCCGTCCTCGTTTGGATCTTAAACCAGCTGTTTTTCTTCCTCCTATTGATTTGTGGCCAGAAGCTGCTGCTAACCTGGAGATAAACAGATAAACGGAGAGACATCAGAGAGGAGGAGGAGGAGGAGATCAGAGAGGAGGAGGAGGAGGAGATCAGAGCTGCAGAGCCTCTGCTGTGAAGCCAACAGCTGGACTCAGGTTTCATTGAACCGCTGACCTCCAGCAGCTCGGGCCGACCTCCGTCCACTTCCTGTTGGACTCGTGTCAGCGGCTCATCCTCACCAGAACCCGTCAGCTGGAGAACACCTGAGCTGCTGGAGGACGAAGCCGGCCGTCCTCGGCCCGTCGGACCGTCGCCCAGAGACGATAAATGCTGACGGGACAGTTTGAGAGAAAAAGCTAGTTTTATTTTCATACGCTGTCGTATTATGGAAGCAAAACATCCCAAAAACGTGATCAAACATCCTAAACTCACATTTAAACGTTTGTTTTACTGCATTTCATCCGTTTGTCTCATTTCAAGTAACAGAAAGAGGAATCTGAAGGCAGGTCTCTCAAAGGGAAACCGTTCTATTCACATTTATATTCGGTTTTCTGCATCGATCATTCACAGCCTGAACGTTTCATTCCAGACATGCAGAGCAGACACATCTTCTGCCTGCTCACAGGATGTTTTGGGAGTTATGAAGATCTCAGGTTCTCTGAACATCTGGAGCTCTGATCCGTTAGAACAAAGTGAAACCAGAACTTAAAATCAAATATTCAGATTTGTGTTCTGGACATTAATGATGCTACACACTCGACTTTAATTTTAAAAAAAACAAACAACAATTTACAGTTTAATTATTCTGAAAATTACATTTAGCATGTTCACTGTTGTATATTAAAGGCTAAACCTGTAAGTGTCCACATCAACAATCTGCATTTTTTCAAATAGTCATTTATTCTTTTACAGTGTTTGTCATGAATCCAGTTTCACCCAAACTGGAGCAGCAAAAGTATTTAAACACACATTAGCTGAAAGAAAATGTGAGATATTAAAATGTATTTTTACAGATGACATCCAGTCAAAATCAGAAAAAGGATCAAAACTGAATAAAGTTATTTCACATCGTGTGGTCATAATGATATAATAATGTGGTTTTACTGTCTTTAATCAGCTAAAACGTTCATTTGCAGACGTTTCTTTCACCTCTGGACAGTTTCAGTCAAACAGTATTTCAGGGGTTTTTTTCTCCAGTATTTTTCCAACAAGAACTATTTTTACTCCTGTTTCAGGAGAAAGGATGAGATGCCCTCACTGAGCGCTTTATTAAGAACCTGCAGCTTCCTCATTTCTCCGCTCAGACATGTAGCTGCAGCTCAACATCAGAACGTGTTTCAGGAATCACGTCCTGGTTTCTGCTGCAGCCGAGTTCACGTCTGAGTTAAAGTGTCGGAGGCTCAGTAAACACTGTTCAGGAGGATTCAGACGATCAGAAGCTTCCAGACCTGCTATTAAAGCTCTATTATATGATGAATGTTTGATTGTGGAGCCGTGTTTAAACAGATATTTATTGTGTTTATTACAGACGACGGAGCAACAGATTTGTCTTTAATTAAAGGCTGTTAACACAGGAGGTAATTAGTTTTCCAAAATGCCAATAAGCTTCATATCTTCTCCAACTCCATCAATGCAGCAGTGCATCAAATGTAATCTGTGTATTCACGTGGGGGAGTTTTCTCATTAAATCTTGAATTGTTAACTTATAATTTAAGCCCAAGTGACGGCTTCGTTCAAAAGGAAAAAACCTCAGTGACTCAGCAGAGACAGAAAGAAAAATCTGCTGCGTCTGTCTTCCATCATCCTTCCATTGATCTCGTCTTGTTGCCCGTTAAGGTTCTGAAATCAGTAGACGGTGACGTTCAGTCGTACAGGAAGTGGGGACGGAGCCATCAAGAGTTTCTGCAACCAGCATGACTTCAATATTTAGCAGCTACAG
>NW_007578268.1:177249-183353 GCF_000690725.1 Stegastes partitus
TTTGTGGACGACGTGGTCCTGCTAGCTTCAGACGGTGACCTTCAGCACTGGAGCGTTTGCAGCTTCCTCCAGCTGCTGTAGGCAGTGGATGACCTTCGTTAGTAGCCGTTTGTAGGACCTCAGAGCCTCGTACTGTCGCCGAGTAATGCCGTTAGAACAGTGTGGTGGTCTGCTGTGTTGAGCACCATGGACCTTCGTCAGCCTGCAGGATGGTGAAGTTCTGATCTCTGGCTTTAGCATTAGAGCTGCCTCACAGGTGAAATTAATCCGACAGTTGGTTCTGTGCCTTTTGCAGGATCTTCATCTTAGTTCTTGAAGACTTTCCACCGTCATCCAAGGTTCTTCTTCAGTTCTGACTGACAGAGTTTCAGGCGTTTCCAGTCACTCCAGCTCACACTAATGACCAGGACTCACCTGTGTGCAGGTGTTAATGTTGTCAAACCAGGTGGTGGAGCTGCCAGCTTACCAAAGGATCTGAATCTGTCACGTCAGGAGTGACAACAACCCAAAAGTCGTCCAGTTGCTGCCGACTGAAGCTCCAGGTACGACCTGGATGATAACCCACAGACATGCATGTGTAGGTGCACCTTCACCTCCAGAGAAGTTCTGGCTCTAGATGAGTTTTTAGTGGAAATGCAGACAGATGTGGTTCAGCTGCAGACTTTTTCTTCTGAAGTGAGCAAAACTTTGTGTTGTGCAAATATTTAGCATCTTGTTGCGAGTGTTGACTTCAGTCCAACAGGAGCCACTTATGAACGCTGCACAGAGGGACACAGGAGATGTATTTATGTGGCACTTTAACCTGTTTTATACTGAAGACGTTAAAATCTCACGTTGCACAAAGTGAGACGTTTAATTTGTCACCCCTCCAGTGTCACAGCAGTCTTCATTAATTCAGTCTGTTTATCTCAAGTGTTCTGCATTATGATTCATTTATTCCCTCTTGTCACATTTTTCTTCCCACACAAAGTTGTAGGTGTTAAATGGAGCCATTAGTCATGTCAGCAGGATCTGAAACCAGGAGGCTGTTTTCTGTTCACTCTCTAATTGTGCTCGTTATCGCCGAACATTTGTTTCTTTGTTGTTCTTCCAGCTCTGACACTTTCAGTCACTTTGATAACAGAAAAATGGAAGTTAATGAGGGCCTTTATTAAGTTGCTTATGTTTTGACAACCTGATCCACACCAAAGAAAACATCTGCATGACTTTCACGTCTGCTGATCAAATAAATCGAGCGAAGCCGAACACATTCTAAAGCAACTTTAATTGAAGATAAAAGCAGGAACAAGTGGAAATGTTTAGACACTCTGTGCAGTTTTGTTCTGACTGTTTCCATCATTTGAGCCTCAGAACTTCATCAGTACAGCAGATAGACACATGACATTTAGGAGGAAGAACACATCTGGGTTCTGCTAGAACCTGACACCAGATCAGGTCTGCATCCATCCTGGTGTCTCAGTCTGAACACTGGACCTGGTTCTGGTCGTGTCCTCTGTCAGCAGCTGGTAGCATCAGTATTATGGGATGTGTCAGTGGTACCAGTGACACATCACAGTACCAGTGACCAGAGTTCTGGTACCAATGACAGTACCAGAACTCTGGTCAGTAGATAAAGGTTCTGCAGATACAGAACCAGCTGATTCTGAGATGATTGAGAAGGTTTTTGTAGATTTGGTCCATTTTATATGAAGCGACCGTGAAGTGTAAACGGCACTGAGAAGAACTCCGAGTGGTTTGAGAAGTTTCTGTGGATGATGAAACTTTAATTTTCTCATTTTTCACCTTGAAACTCGCTCAGGTTAATATATTCTGAGCCGTGGCTGATCACAGACTCTTATTCTCTGCTAAGAAGCCGACTACAGATGTTTTACAGTCACCTTTCAAGCTCAGAGGTGTTTCATACTGAACGACTTCAGCTCCATTTGAGAACATTAACATTCACAGACGCTAAAGAAGTGAATACGGGAGCTTCAGAGCAGAATGTCACCAGGAGAAAACCTCGGCTCACCTCTGAACTGCCTCCATCAGCACCAGAAGGCCTCATTAGCACGTCATCTGCACAACCATCAGCTCTGGTCCGTGTGATCATTAAACAGGCCAACCGGTCCCCTCACATGTCGGTCTGGAGAGTCGGCGCTCACGCTGCTCTGAAATGACGTCCTGGTGTTTCGCTTCCACTTCATCTGGTGGATTTGAATGCGTTTGATTCGAGGTTTCAGAGCAGAGGCGTTTTAAAGACGACTGTTTGGTGCGAAGAGCCGAGAATCAAGCCCAGCTCACCGGGGATCAGCCTCGCGATGGGCTCCGAATAATTCATCACCGCTAACAGCCGCAAACGCAAACTACAGAATCACAGCTGCAGCGATGTGTTGCAGGACGGAGCTGAGAAGTGGGTTATGAAGACAGGAAGTGTCTGTGTGGACGAACCCTCCGGCTAACTTCCAAAACTTTTTTTTTTTTTTTTAAAGGACAGAATTTTCCAGCCTGGGAGGACAGAACATTCATCATCATGTGCTGAATGTAGGACAGTAGAATATCTTCATGTTTATTTTATAAGTCAGTGTGGCTTCATGAGCTCCAGGAAGCTGCCGAGTTTTGAGGCTTTTGTACATTTACATGCCGGGAACGAAGCCGATGCCGTCCAGAGTTCAACAGCACAGAAGAGAAGCAGCAGAATAAAGAAAAAAAAAGGGTTTGTAATTGATGGCAGTCGAACAGATTCTTGGATCAGGTTCTTGGAGAGAAAACTGCTTTTTTATTTAATTAAAGCATCGTTTTAACGCTGGATTACGCTTCATTCAGGAGGCAGATGGAGGATTTGTGTTGAGATTTTGCTGTTCGACCTAAAAGCTGCCGGTTTGATCCCATAAAACCTCTCCGAGTAAAACAGTGACGCTCTGAGCTTTAACAGATGTTCAGAAACAGTAAAACATACGGCCAGAAATCAACCCCAGTTCAAGCTGCTCTCAGTGAAATTAGCTTCCTGTACGTCTGAATTCTCCGTCGGGTTCAGAAGCAACGACGTCTCTGGCTGCATTATATTCAGAAGAGTCAGTGGAGTCAGCAGGAGGTTGTCGGGGTGGATGGACGGCGTATAAAACGCTGACGCCAGTGTGGGTCGGTTCAGGGAGAAAAATGTGATTACATGTAAAATAGTATTTTGTGTCCCTCAGTGGGACCGTTTCCACAGAGCTGACCGTAAAGCTAACGTTAGCCACACTACTACTGCTGCTACCACCAAAGCTAACGTTAGCCAAAAAGTATAGAGTCTCCTATAGTTGTGGGGACCACCAGGTGTTCAGCTCCTGCATGAAGACTCATGTTCACTCCAACAGCAGAACATTCGGTGAGTTCTGGTCGTGGTTCACACATCCTCTGTGGTACCAGTGCCCAAAACATCACAGCTCAAGGACCTCAGCAGCTACAGGCCGGTGGTACCGACATCTCATCTGATGAAGGCTCTGGAGAGGCTGGTCCTCGTCCATCTCCGCCCTCTAGTGGGCTCATTGATGGCCATCATCTCCCTCCTGGACAGAGCTCTGCCCCACCTGGAGAAGCCTGTGAGCACTGTAAGGATCACGTTCTTTGATTTCTCCAGTGCTTTCAGCACGATTCAGCCGGTTCTGTCTGAGGGACATTCTGGAGCTCATGGGGTGGATCGCCACCTCTCAGGCTGGATGCTGGACTACACGAGTCTGACATGGTGGTCTGCAGCACAGGGCCCATGGTCCTGGCTCTCCAGCTGCCATGTGCAAAGGTTCTGATGACTGCGATGACGATGATCGTGAGTACAGAGAACTGAGCCAGGACTTTTGGACTGGTGCCAGCGGAACCACCTCCAAATCAATGTAGGGAAGACCAAAGAGCTGGTGGTGGACTTCCACCCCAACATCAGTGAACAGCCAGGGCATGGACATTGAGAGAGTGGACTCATGGAAGTACCTGGGTGTTCCCCAAACATTAAACTGGACCGGTCCAGACCACACCAAGGCACCTTAAAGGAAAGGTCAGAGCAGACCATCTGCTCAGGAGACCGAGGTGCTTTTATGACCCTGTGGTGGCATCAGCCGTCCTCTATGGAGAGCTCTGCTGGGGCAGCAGGAGGAAACTTGATCAGCTGATCAGGAAGGTCGGTTCTGTCCTGGGGAGCCCTCTGGACCCAGTACAGGTGGTGGGAGAAAGGCAGCTGACAGTGGTTCCCACCCAGTGCAGGACTCTGAGGGCACTGGGCAGCTCCTTTAGCGGTACTTCTTATAAAGTCTGACACCAGCAGGTCCGTCCTCCCTGCTGGTGTCAGAGTTTAGAATCAGAACTGCTCCAACAGAACAGTCACCTGACAGTCAGCTGTAAACCCAGTTCATCCAGGTAGATATTCTGAAGTGTGTTCTTATGTCCTTGTGCTCTTCTGTTTCTTACAGAGTTTATACACACCCGGCCTCTTATTTAGAGCTGTTTTCTTGCTTTTACTGTCACATTGCAGATGTCTCCTGTGGGACTAAACCGATGTTCTGTTCCATTTCAGAGTTCTGCAGACGTAGCTGTAGACAGTAAATCAACCTGGAGGACTCATTGCGATTGGTTCACCTGGAGGCAGTGAGGGGCGGAGCTACACAGAGCTGGATGACTACTGGTTAGTTAGCTGTGCGGTAACAGCCCATCAGACTCCTACTGGTTGGCAGAGCTCAGAGTCCATCTAGTTCAGAACCACAGAACTTTAGTTTTCATGACCTCTGACTCTTCAGCGAGTCAGACTTTGTCTAAAACCGCTCTGAGCTGCAGCGTCGTCGATTCTTGGTTCAGTTGATTCACTGCGGCTACAAACAGAAATGAAAGCAGCTTTAATTTAATCTCCTCGCGCTGAAGGCCTGAACTCAGCATCAGAGCTGTGAGCTGCAAACGTTTCCTGTTTATTTTCTGAGGAGCCGTAACTCTACATTCAGCGCTGATAAACATTAACATTTAGCATCTTCTTAATTAAGCTCTTAGTTATTATTATCACTGCCAGGGAGAAATGAGCTTTAAACATCCCTCTGCAGCCGGAGATCCCGATAATGTTGATTTCATTAGCTGCCGAGTCGCTTCATGCTGCACAAGGATCCATTTTTAACTCACTTTCATGGATAAATCACGGACTAATAGAAAGCTACAGCATCCATCAGTGCAGAATCACACTTTGTAAAGTTTAAAATGTAATTTGCATGATTATAAAGACAGCAGGGGAGGATAAATCAGCTTAGATCTGCAGCGAATGTGGTCAGAGCTGTAACATAACATGTCATTTTCAGACTTCCATCCGCCTCCCTCGGCGCTCAGAATTTATTTGTGCAGACTTTGTTTTTATCTCCTCGCACAAGTTCGTAAGCCGCCGCTTTCTGCCCACATTCGGACATTTAGAATTAGTCTCCAAACCGAGCAGCGCTGGTGTTTTATATGCAGCCTACACACTCTGGATCCTGCAGAAATGGCCTGAGGCAGCTCAGATATTCATTCAGCCTCAGTCTCGCTCTGACAACTTGTTCTCCTTCACACCGATATTTAGATTGTTTGGGGATTAATTCAAAGTGAAGGAAAATGTTACTCAAACTGCTGCAATTTTTAATCACACATAATTTAGGAGTTCAATGTTGTTTCCACTGGACAGCAGCTCAGGGCCCGTCGGCGCTGCTGGAAGTGTTTGAGGTGCTGCTGAAGGACAGTCGGACAGAAATTCCACTTTTCTTTTATTATAACTCGTCACTGATGGTCCACAGCACGTCATCCCACAGCGCTTAACGAGACCTTACAAATTTCAACAGAACCCAACAATCCAAAGAACCTTTGGACTCCTCTGAAGGAAGCAAACACCCCTCAGTGGGAGGAAAAACCTGACAGAACCAGGCTCAGGAGAGGCAGCCATCTGACTGGACCGGTTGGGTGAGAGTGGGGATGACAGGATAGCAGCAATAGAACAATGAACACTGTGGGTGCTGGTGAGGACAAAAACTGCCGACCAGAGACATGAAGCTCCAGATCCAGAGAACTATTGGTGTAGAACCGTACGGAGAGGAGCCCAGTGCATCATGGGAGTCCCCCGGCAGTCTGAAGCTACAGCAGCATCACTGAGG
>NW_007578268.1:184728-193407 GCF_000690725.1 Stegastes partitus
AACACCTGGATCTGGAGCAGGCTTTGTGAGCAGTGGTTTATTAGAGCTGCTTTAACAGCCTGCAGTACGTAGCCTGTTCACAGAGAAGCTGATGATATTTAATACTGCAGTATTGTTGTCAGAGTACATTTCCTTGTACAGCAGGTGTCCTCTGCTGCTGTGTTCAGACTCTGAACGTCTGCACATCAGACGTTTGTCTCTCAGAGTGTCGTATCGATTCATTTGCATCATCTGCATTCGGTCGATTGATTGCCAGACTCCTTCTCCGTTGTGTGATAATAGTTTTTCCATTTGCCCGATTCCAAACAGAGCAGCTCCTTTGTCGGCTTCACTTCATCAGCTGCTGCACTAAAAAGCTTTTGAAGCTGCTGCACAGTTTGAAGCCAGAAAACAGAAAGAGGCTCAACCGAGCGCCGGCGTCACTTAGAGAGCAGCATCCTTCACGGGTTCTGTTGGGTTTCACAGACGGAACAAACAATCAGGTCAACAATCCTCTGAAAAGGTGTTTTTGCATAAAAACACTCCGACAGTTTGAGATTTTAACATGTAAGCTCACAGCAGCGTTGGTTAAACAGTCATGAGGAGCTGAAGTGGGAAGAAACTGCAAATTAAACTAAAATGGGCTCCGTTTGGCATTAAATGTACTGTAGTTAGGATGAGACAGAACTTTACGGTGCTGGAGGAAATCCTTGATAAATGCAAGGCCTGGAAAGCAATTAGAAGTATTACTAGAGTTAAAGTACTGGTAACGATACTGAAGTAGTGAAGTAGTACTGCACATGAAGCTAATTTAGGATATTTACACGTCAGTACGACGCATGAAACTGAATATTTCACATTAAACATTGAGAAAATACTGCAAAGCTTATTGATGCTAAAGGTAATTTCACTTTATTTCCTGTTTACGCACCAAACCTGCATGGTCAGGTCTCACAACATCTAAAGACGACATTTTACTACAACTTCACTCCATTTTCTGGAAGTCCATCACATCCAACGTACAAACGGTGGCCTGAGAAGGAGCGACAGTGAAGCAGTAAAATAAACAGCAGAGATACGTCAGAACAGAACCGGGTCATAACTGCAGAGGTCTTCTTTGATCTTAATTTAAAGTCGTCACATCTGCAAATTACAGTCTTGTAACCAGAGTCCAGTAACATTGATCTGTACGTCTGCAGCTCTGATCCAGAGTCTCTTATTGAACATTTGTTGCTCTTCTGCGTTTTTTTCCTACTTATGAAAGCTGCTGTTTGAATTCTTTAACGTTTTGGTGCCGGTTCAGGAGGCTCGTGTGGTTCTGAGGATGCATTTACAGAAATAACTCCAGTGAGTGAACCCTCAGGATGATTAGATGGATTCTGGCTGCAGGGCGACTTCTGGACTCCATGAGGTCTGCAGGTACCACCGGGCCGGATCAGGCAGAGCTTCATCAGATGTTTCCTCCTCTGGTCACATGACTCAGCGAACAAAACACTAAACAGCCTAAAAACAGATTCATTCAGGTCTTCAGAGATTCATGAGACAGATGAGAACATCCTGTTTGTTTGTAACTGGAGGAGTCTCCTGTTTAGAGGCAGAACCACCAGAACCGACTGGTTGGTGTGGAAATGAGATCCAGCTTTGAGGTGCTGGAGGAGAAACGCTGCTGCTCACGGAGGCTTTTTGATTTCTGCGTTGAAAAGCTTCAACAGAAACCTTCCTCACAGCAGAAGCGTCCGAACGGCAGCTCAGTGGTTTAGCTTCAGATGCAGGAGGATGAAGGAGAAGAATTGTGTTTATTAGACGAGCAGGTTCTAATGTGTGACTTCAGGGTCGGTTCCAGGTCAGACGGTGTTTTAGAGGTTCCCTACAGACAGCAGATCCTCGTTCCTGCAGCGGCGTCCGGTTCTCCGTGGAACCGTCGGCAGCGTTTCAACAGCTGACTCCACTAATTAGACGCCTCCCCGTTTGATTGAAGATAATTAGTGGAATCAGCTGCCGCCGTGTTTGCTTTCCATGAAACTCTGCAAACAGTTTGACAGCAGAACAGCAGCTGAGCACTGAAGCCACACAGCAGAGCTCGCATCCACGTCTGGAAGCCTCAGCCTGTTATTAGGGGGACGGCAAACGCTCCCAAACCATCAGATGTGCACCAGATAACAGAGCTGCTCTTCCAACAGCTTAGGGAAGCATTTGGACAGAACATCACGACACCGAGCAGCGAATCCTCACATCACATGGAGGCATCAGGATCTGGGTTTACCAGCTGCTCTGCCTCAAACTAAAAGCATTAACCTTCTGAATGATGATCAGGATAAACATGAACAGACCAGAGTCCTGATCAGCGTTTTAACTGCAGAGTGAAGCAGATTCAGCTTCGGACCAGAGATAATTATGATCAGAGTGTTATGACTTCAGTCTCTGTGCACATGGATGGTGAACTATGATGTTTAAAGTATTAAACCGCAGAGAGTATTAAACAACATGAGACTGGACCATCAGTGAATGAAATCAGAGGTTCTTGCAGGAAACAGCAGCATCTCAGTATTCATGTGTCTTGAATGTTTTGCACCAATTATTTATTTTATTTTGGTTTGACTTCCTCCCTTCGTCCCAGTTTCCCTCCCGTTAGACTACATGACTGGTTCTACTGGTTTCAGTGGGTATAAAGTCTTTTTGTTCCAGTTTGCCCACCTTTGAGATTCACTTGGACGTTTCCTAAACTTCCTGTCCCCACATGTTTGAAGAAACAGTCTTTTGCAGCAGCCGTCCGGCCATGTTCACACTTCAGGTCTAATCAGAACATCCTACGACACTGATGTATTAAAGTCTGCACATGGGCTTAAGTTTGTCATAATAAATCTTTCCATTTTCAGACATATTTCATAGGTAGAGAAAGATGTGCAGCGCTGTGGCCTTGTGGCCTACATCCAGCATCCCTAGATGGACGCCCTACTAATCCTCTGAACACCACAGCAACGTGCCATCAGCTCAGATCTGCTGTTTATAAAGAAAGAGACTAGAGCAGACAACACGGAGGTCTTATTAAAGTGTTGACCGGCCCTCGTGTCGAGGTCAGCTGCATGTTGGTGAACCATCACTCAAACGTTTGGGCTGATGGAAGACTGTGGTGCAACAACGTCCATCATTTGCTCCGTACACTGCAGGAGGACGATAAGCATCACATCACTGGTCCGGTCCGCTGTCATGGGGCTGATGGGGAAGTCCAACCCACACAGTGAACAGTTGTGTGAATAGACTTCTGTGTTGCCTCATGGAACAGGCGGCGGCGCTACAGTGACAGATCATCATCATCATCATCATCATCATCATCATGTGGACATTTTCAGGCTTGGACTGGTTCAGAGTAGAAGTCGGGTAAACACTGGACACTGAGTGAGTAGCAACAGCTGCTGATGTGTGCTTTGACTCTGGATGGAAAATGTCTCGTCCTTTAGTATCACATGGAGTTGAACATGAAGCAGAGCTAAAGGATCTTCTACATGAAGGAGACCACACAGTGCAAGATGTTTGTAAAGTGGATGCAGCTACGTACACAGGTAATACTTACTTTAACCAGCAGGCAGCGCCATCAGCATCACTGTATGAGCTCTCATTCAGGATGAAGGAGAACAGGGTGGATGCTGCATGTGAGCTACAGTGATGCTCATCATCTAGCGCATAGATTCACCATAGGGTTAAGAATCCATGCTTGGGCTGCCAGCGCCACCTAGAGGGTCGCAAACACCTTTAAGTTTTGCACCTGTGGGCCTCGAGGGCCGCATGCCATCATCTGTGAGACAGTCAGTTGCAATACTGCCTCCCACCACTGGTAGCAGTGATACGTCACTTGTTGGGGACGCTTAAGAACGCATTCAGTTAGCAGCTAGTGGCACAAGTTATGGAGAAGTTTAAAAGCAAATAAAAAGGCTGAACATCTTCCACACACGATGTCCAACGAAGCTCTGAAGGCGTCCAAGCTCGAGACCAAACATCTGACGCTCGTGGGAAAGCAGGTGGAGCTTCAGACCAAAGAATCAGCTACAGATGGAAGAAGAAAAGTCTGTCGTCCTCTTTTTGAGTCCCTCAATCTGTTAATTTGTTCCATCTTTAGCCTGTTCTGCATCTTGTATGTGTAGATTGACATCAACATGCTAAATAAGTGTTTTGTGGCAGTCACATTGTTCTGTTTAAGTTTGATAAGGTTTAGCTTGTTAGCTGCAAGTGGATTTGGTTTGTTTTAATAGAAATCAAACCAAGAACAAGATCAGCTTCAGGTGTTAACATCTGAATGGGCCCCATGACACTGGACAGGAGGTCCCTGAGGTCACAAAGGTCAAGAACCCCTCTGGTGAGCACTCCTGGGATGAGATGTCCATCCTCTGGACACATGTGATGCATCTGGGTTGCCTCCCAGTGCTGGTGGATCTGTGGCTGTTTAACACGTTTTAATGACCTGATGCTTCATATCAGTCTGACTGGTGCTTTAGAGTCAGTGGTTGGACATTAGCAGCACTACTGTGGAGGAAAGTCCAGCTTCAGAGAAGACAGCCATGTAGACACAGAAGTTGTGTTTGAGGACAGCGGTTCATTTAATCAGAGGGACCATCAGCGTACGGCTGTAAGGCTAGCCGCTATAGCCTGACAGTCGAGGCTGTAGTTTTCAGTGACGAGCTGTACGCCTCGTTACAGGAGAGCGGTGGGATCAGCTGAGAGTTTCGTTTGCTTCGTGTCCCAGATTTGTCCAAACAGTATGTTATGGATGGACACGGGTTAGAATACGGTTACTGGTGATGATGGAGAGCTAATTATGACAGGTGTGTTCTGGCTTTGCAGAGCAGCTCATGTGCCATTAGTCTAGATGGGCATCATGTGACCATGCAGTGTGGAGGGAACGGTAGATGTTCTGGGTGTTGGTGCATCACAGTAGCCTTGAACACACGAGTCAGCAAGTGGACTGAAGAAAACCGAGTGTTTGAGATTGCAGGTTGGTCCCACTGACAGCAGCCCAGTACACAGTGATGTGACAACAGAGCTCCAGTTCAGTCCTTTGTCATGATGTCACACAAGCTCTGGGCTCACAATTCAACGTGGAGTCAGAAAGAAGTAGTGAAATGAGTCGGAGTGGCCCGTCAGAGAGAGAATAGCTGATGGAAATGGTTTCTGTAGAGCAGTCAGTCAGGCTGTGAGTGGCACACAGAGGGATCATAAAACCAGACGAGCACTTGTCAAGCAGCGCTGTGGCGTTCAGGACTCGTCTGACGAGTGACTTTCCCTCCATGACAGAATATCAGCAATGCACCATGTTGGCAGTCAGGCTACAGAAGGAGACTCAGGCTACAGCAGACTGTAAATATATTTACCCGCTTCAAGAAGGGGGAAGCTAATAAGACAATAGGCTAGGCTAGCAGGCCTAAGCTACACTAGCAGAGGGCTAGCCAGCAGGTGGCACAAGAGGGTCTGTTGAGGGTAAACAGCTAGCAGAACTACTTAGAGCCACAACACACCAACAGGTGAGGCTAGCAGACATGAAAAGCTAGGCTAAAGCTAGCAGTACAGAGCTGGAAGAGCTGCTAGCCTGAAGTTAGGAGATAAAGGTTAAGCTGACCTCAAGCAACAGACTGGGAGGGGACAAAGCTAAAGGCTAACCAAGGAAACCCACAAGAGCAGCTTTATGGAGCTCCTGAGCTAATGATGGGACCATAAACTGGTCTGTGCAGCCCAACTGGTGTCTGGTTCAACAGTCCAGCTCTCAATGGCTGTCTGAGCCGGGCTTTTATGGATGGACACGGGTGACTCCGCCCCCTGCACAGGTGTCTCCACTCCTGGTAACGAGTCAGCCACACACACCTGAGCACACCTGGAGGTTATTTAACAGCTCAGTCAGGAGCGGCAGCTGAGCCTCTGTGACCATAAACCTGGTCTCAGTCCTGAGTCTGACCTCCTGAACATCACGTTAAGATTCTGCAAAGAACTCTGCTCGAAAACAATACTATTAATGGGAGAGGGATTTATTTTATTTATTTTAAAAAGCACAAATAAAATCACAATAATTGTGTTTATTTGCTGCAACTCAGACTCCTGAACCAGCTCAGATCATCTGGCGTCCAGGTGAATGGACGGGAGTCGTCTGCAGTTTCAGAATTTGAGATAAAACTTCATTAATTCTGAAGGAAGCTCTTCAGAGAAACCTTGTGGTGGAGGAACAACCGCTTGGTTTAGTTTGTTTTTGCAGGGACGGCACACAGTTAAAAGTCAAAGCACCAGAGTTAGCTGGCAGCTAATGAGACCAACAAATACATAAACCAATACCAGACAGTCCATTAGTGGGTGATGATAAATAAAATCAGATCAAACAGCAGATTAAAGGTAATCAGAGGTGATCGCCTTGAGGCTGGTTTTCTGCACAGCTTCCTGAATCTTTCATGTTTTTGGGGATGAAATGACTTCTACTGGCAGCTGCTGTTTCCAACCATAGATCATCATTACTGATCTGATCCATCCATCATCTTCATCCTCACTGGGGTCATGGGGGGCGGAGTCTATCCCAGCTGACTCAGGGTGAAGGCAGGTTCACCTGGACAGGTAACCAGTCTATCACAGGGCTACACTTAGAGACAGACAACCAAGCACACTCACATTCACACCTACGGACAATTTACAATCACCAATTAACCTCAGCATGTTTCTGGACTGTGGGAGGAAGCCGGAGAACCCGGAGAGAACCCACGCTGCACGGGGAGAATAGAATAGAAAAATACTTTATTTATCCCAGCCTGGGAAATTCCTGTGATACAGCAGCAAGAGAAAAACACCAGTCCTAACAGAAAAAGAGCCAAAGTTAAATACTATTTAAAAAATATTGTAAATAAAATAACTGTACAAAATGTGCAAATTGAACAAACAGTGCAAAGACAGAGTTTTACAGAGCAGAGAGCTGAGAACGCTCTGTGTTGTTCAGGGTTACTGCTCTGGGTTCTGGTACCGGTCCTTGTACAGTCTGTTTGAGAAGGAGCTCTGCTGCCTGTCCAGAAAGGGGTGGAGATCGGGTCGGGCTGATCCAGAACAGATACCAGCTTGTTCAGAGTCCTCCTCTCCACCACAGCCTCCATGGTGTCGGTTTGCAGCCGATTACAAACCGGGAGAGAGGGAACTTGGAGACTCCACAGAAAGATCCCAGGTGTCCTCACCGGGATGTGAACCCGTGACCTTCTAGCTGTGAGGCGCTAACGGTGCTAACGGTGCTAACCACTGATCCACCTGCAGCCTGATCCAGTCAATGTATCTCAGATTTTAAACAGAACGTGATGAAGGTCTCAACTTTACTGTTTCTGTTTGGTTTTTTTGTTTTGTCCAAGTCCAGAACCTTGAAGGACTTGTGCTCCCACACATCACACATAATTTATTGAAGGACTGTCAGAATAGGGAATGTGAGCCGATGCTTTGGCTGTGAAACACCGTGTCTGAAGCACAGCGGGTCACTCATGTGCTTCAGCAGCTGACCTCCTACACTTGCTCCCTTTGTGTTGCTCTGAACATCACTTTCTCTGCAGCATCTCCTCGTCAGCGTCTCTGACAAACTGCACTAAATCCACTTTGCAGTGACTGAAGTGACTGCAGACGGCTGACAGAAGCTTCATACGACTGTCCTGAACCTCACGCTGATAAAAAGCCTTCAGAAGATCAAACACTCGACTTTTCCCGATTTAACGTGAGATAAAACATTCCCTTTGTCTATTTTTACTCCTCTGTGCTGCTTCAGGCACTGACAAGTTGTGTAAGAGTCTGTTTTTACTTAATGAGGTAAACCGATGCTGCTGAAGAGGCTCCTGGTGTCTCTGTAGGTCTACGTTGGGGTTAAACTGGGCTGAGACGAACTGGGAGAGCTTTCAGAGCCTTTGACTGACTTTTAAATGTGACAGGCAGCTTCAGTTTCAGTCCTGAGTCCGTCCAGCTGGTTCTGTTGCTCATTAAATGTTAAAGCGAGACCCTCAGACTGGCCCAGCAGAGTAAACAGACGTGGACGTATGGAGGGATGTGACGGAGGAGTTTTAATGAACATCCTGACATTTCAAACACACTCTGACAAACATTTGCTTCATGTGCAGCAGAGGTCTGCTGGAGCAGATCTGGAGCTCCTGGAGAACCGTGGACGTGAACCACAAACACAGATTAATGAGGGTCCTGGATGATCCGTCTTCCCTGTAATGTCTGCAGCAGAAACATCCTTGTGTTGCTGCTCTGGTGCCCAATTAGACAAAATGTCATGACAGCAAACATCCTTTGCAGTGGGATGTACATGCTTTTATCGTAGCTCGTTTCCAACATCGGTCCACTTCAGCTGATCAAATGTTGGACTGATGTTCTGGGTCCGTGAGGTGGCGTGTCACTTCCTGTTTCCGGTCTGTAGCTGACTGTGTGCTGGTGTTGCAGCTGCTCACGGCTCTTCTCGGTTATTAAATTCTGACTATTGGCATTAAAACCACCTGTACGATGAATTAAACGACTAACAGGCTGCTGCTGAAGCGCTTCTGGGCAGAACCACTTCATGGATCGTAATAGAACGTGTTGTTTCAGATCCGCTAGCCAAGCAGCTAACAAGCTACACATGGCTTCCATCTCTCCTGCTCAGTGGGCCTCATGTTTAGTTCCTCCTTTAGCCATAATGGTACCTGTCATGAAGGTAGTTTGTAGTTCTGG
>NW_007578268.1:194238-214142 GCF_000690725.1 Stegastes partitus
AGACGGCATCCATCCTGCTTTGGATGGTCCGGCTCTCATCTGAGAATATGGATAAATGTATTAGAAAACCAAACCGTGGCAGTCCAGAGGTGAGACCAGGAGTCACATCTTAAACACTCCCAGTATCCTGCAGACGCTCTGGTTCTACCTTCAACAGCAGAAGTTCTGTTCACAACCTCCAGATTAATAGAACTCCATCAGAATCAGCAAACAGGACCATTAAATGTGGACTGTTAAACATTAGATCTGTCTAGTTAACGATCTGATGACAGATCATCATATTAACGAGTGTGACTGAAACCTGGTTGTGAAGAATACGTCAGTCTGAATGAATCAGTCACACTAAAGTTCAGGCAGAGGGGGAGGAGTGGCACCAGTCTTCCACTAGAACCTGTCAATCAACCAGAGACCAGAACTTGGTTATAGATCATCTAAAGCCTGAAGCAGCTTCCACACAGGACGCTGTATGCGCTGCGCTCACCGCCTGCTTCAGTGCAAATCAGATTAGTGAATAAAACGGGCCGTGTTTCAAACTTCAGCGGGACGACATCAGGCTGAAAGCTTTCAGTTTGATGCAAATACTTCATCAGCAGAGACGTATTTGTCCCGTTATGGTTGATCTGAGAAGCTTTTTAACAAACCAGGTCCCAGCTCACCTGCTCATCAGGTAGATCTGCTGCACCTGTGATCAGAGCTCAGCTGTTGGTGATCATCCTGGATGGAGGCTCTATAAAGAGGCCAGCGACTCACATCTCTGTTGGAGAGTAGCTCAGGAGGTTCGGCACCATCAGCTCACCTTCCAGGTTACTGAGTTAGTCTGAGAATTAAGACGTTTCAGAAATGCTGACTCCATTTGTCCCTATTTGCAGCTTTGTGTTTCCCTGTTTAACAACCCTGATCTGGTTGGTGTTCTGGGGGATTGTAGCACCTGTGCTAACTAGCATGCATTAGCCTCGCTAGTGCGCAGCAAGCATTAGCACTGTTCAACTCATCGTTCTACAGAGCATCAGTTCACAACATGTCATCTCACAGCACCTCAGCAGGGCGAGGACCTTATCAACCGTCCTGCTCAAGGAATTCAAGCAAGTCCAGTTGCTTTCATCCACAAGAAAAACTGTCCCTGCTATGACGAAAACTCTTCTCCTCGAGTCTCCAAACAACCACAACGTTGTCATAATCTGGGGAATTCAGACGACAGCAGCAGCCTTCCCTCCACTCTGCCATCATTCCTATGTCAGGGGTCAGCAGGCTCTCCGACATGCTGCAGCACGCCACTATGTGGCGCTAACGGACATGACTGGGCTTCAGAGCTGCATCCTGACAAACCAGCATTAGTCTGAGTCTCTCACACTTCACTGAGAAACACAAACCAGCTGTTCATCACTGAGAACAGTTTAATCGAGAGTTCAGACGACTGATCAGATGTTCTTCAAACTGCACTGAGTTCTCCTCGGCAATAAAAACCATTTTAAATGACATGAGCGCAGCACAAACCAGGTTCTACGGTAACGATGACTGTTGGACCTCATCGCTGCTCTGAATCAGCATGACATTAAACTTTGCTCTTCTGTTGGGAGTCGCTGCTATTTTCCTGCTGCTCCACTTCCCTGAAAGTCCCTCCTCCATTCCAGACATCCATCAGTTCCTCCATCAGAGGCTTTAAAGGTCACGGTTTGCTCCAGACGTACGGTAACTTGGTCCTCTCGCTGCAGGATGATGAGACTTTATTCCAGCAACAGGATCCTGTTTGTGTCCTGGCTGATGCTTAATGGAGACGCTTTGCATCAGTGGAGTCTAATTGTCAAAGTCCTTCTCTGTCATTAACCTGGATAAAAGCACTAATACGCTCCGTATCGATCTCTCCGTATTGAAATGGCAGAAGACATCACGCATCTCTGATTTCCTCCCTGTGAGCGAGTGGCTCCATCCTTCAGGCACCTCGCTGAAGGCCGACTGGTGTTTTGAATAGCAGAAGCTCTCTCGTCTCATTTCAGTGTCTCCTGTTGGTGCTGAATCTCACTGGGGGGTCTGCAGGAGGATTCAGAAGGATGATAAAATATTTGGTTCTGAAATCAGGTTTGCATCGCGTAGAATGCTCTTTAATCAAACACCTGGTGTGACCTCAGGGGACGAACAAGGAAACACGACGGAGGTTCAACAATCTGCTGTCATTTAGTTTATTTTATAGACGACAATCCACCAGTGGATCTGCAGTAAAGTGATGTCAGATCCTTCATATAGCTGACTGATGGTGAGATTAGCATTCAGAATGAAACACAACATGATGGACGGTGTCTAACGCCTACAGGGAGGCATGCATACAAAGACCATCACATGGTCCACCACAGGGAGGAAGGCGGTCATGACGAGCCTCCTTCTGGCAGCGAGGTTAAAACATCGCTCCTTTCTAAAGATCCCAGTTTATCCTGAGTTTTCTGACAAATCTGTCCGAATGAGTGGAAAGAGTTTGTCTGGAATCAAGCCAGACACCAAGATGTTTAGAGGAACCACTGGTTCCCCTCAGATGTGGAGATGTTGGGAGCAGGAGGCCTGGACTGATCTGGAGAAATGATGACTTTAGTTTTACTCGCGTTTAAAACCAGCTGAAGGTTTTTTGAATCGAGCGAAACAACTTTTGTAGGTAAGAAACAAAAGCAGAAAAGATTCTGGACGAGACTTTATTAAAGCCGTGGTCACCACAGTTTGACTTTAAGGAGAACTAGAAGTCTGGTTTTACACTCTGCAGCTAATATTTAGTGTTTCTCAGCATCAGTGTTTTCTGGTTCAGACTGGATCTGTCGACTCTTCACGTCATCAGACTGAACTGGACCAAACCAAGATCCTGAACCAGACTTCTCCAAGTTACTGTGAAATAAAATCCTCTTCATGAATCGTGTCCCTTTGCTTCTGAGCTGAGCTGCTGTTAGAAGAGCAGCAGAAGTAAATCAGATCTGGTTGCTGCTTCACTCGTCTCCCATCAATGCAGGCTCTAAGACGGTTAAAGCTGTTTATCAAACACCTGTTGAGCCACAACAGCCCAGAGTTTCTCCTCTTAAAGAGGTCACGGTCTGCACTGCGTAGCGTCTATTTCTGATGCGCTGTTTTGCTGCAGCGTCTCCGTGTGACTCGCTGTTTGTGTGCAGGATGAACTGAATCCCCTCCGGCTGCTCGGCTTTGTCTTTGCTCAGCAGTAAAGACGTGACTCAGCTGACAGCGGAGGATCTGAAAGGAGGTCAGGTGGAGCTTCACGGAGACTCACCGCTTCAAAAACACATCAAGTGGCAGCGAACGGGACGAGTGCTGCTCGGCGTCTGCATGTTCTGTCAGCGCTGGATGTAAACGCTGCCGCTTTCATCTCTGCTGATTCCTCCTCTGTCCTCTCAGGCTTGTTTACTGATGTTAGACTTCACGGATTCGCGACAGAACTTCTGATCTTCAGGCGTCTCGGTGTGTTGTTAGCCGACCCTCCTCCGGTTCTCTCTAACAACACTTGTCACTTATCTTTACGGCGTGTCTCTGCAGAAAAACAGCGCTAACTGGCTAACAGCAGCTCCTCTGTCACTGCTCACAGACACTTCATTCTGCTGGAAAAGCGACTCTCACGGCGCTTCTGGCTTCTGAAAAGCAGTTTTGTTTGCAGCACAATCGGCTTCGTTGTGCCGCTTTAATGAACCCAAACGCTGCTGTTGACTCTGCCTTAGTGGAGCACACTGGATGGATGTGGGACAAAGCCATGAGGTGATTGACGGGTGTTGCTGTCCAATCGAGCGTCACCGTCCCACAGCGGCGCAGACGGTGGCTCTATGGACTCCTACTATGAAAACGGTCAATTCAAATGTGTTTCTGGAAACATTTTGGTGAGAAATAAGTCATGCAGATGCTGAATGGTTCAATCTGGGCTACAGAAAAGATTGAAGGCCCAATGCTGCCATCGCTGGGCCTCCAGGGGGCGCTGTACTGCAGCAGACACCCACTGGGATGAGCAGACAGGGTTTAACAATGTATTTGGAACAGTAAGTTTAAAAAAGTTTCCAGAAGCAGCTGGACTCCCCGTGGACATGAAGAGACGCCATCGTAGAGCCCAGTGTTGAGCTTTCTCTGGTTCTGGTTGTTTTTCTTTGAAGAAAATGGTAAAAATAAATAATGAGACCACAGTGAGGAAAACTGACTGGTGCAAAAAACTCCAGAAATGTCCTTCAGCTCAGTTCAAAAGGTTGAAACCACGAGAATCGACCTTCAGCTGCTCAAAGTCATGCAACAGTTCATGAAAACAGTCTTCAGCTGGTGGTCTGTCGGTACTGGCTGGTTGCTGTCGTAGCAGGAAGTCCAACTAAACACGACAGCGTTAGCATCTGATTACTGAGCAGCTAAAGCTCAGCAGTAAGAATTAGAACTTCAGTCAGACTTCACTTCTGTTTTTAACTCCTCACAGCTTTGTGTCGCCGTTCCTCCTCCGTCCTCGCTGCTTCTTCTCCTTCCACCTCCTCTGATCTCCTCCCACTTCACCTGTGAAAACCAACACATGAATATTTCAGAGATGAAGCATGTGTGACTGCAGTCCTGCTGCGACAGGCAGGAATTCAAACACAAAGCTGCAGCGTTGGATTGTTAGCACGCTAACACGCTAAACTAATGCATGTTAGCTTTACTCATTAGCATCATCTGCAGCCACCTCAGAGCCTCCGTCAGGCTGCAGATTTGTTATTTCAGATGTTTTTTTCAAATGTTGCATCGATCTGACGTGTAAATATTTGATGAGGCCATTAAGCAGAATGTCAGCGCCTCTCTTCTCCCCTCGCTGCCTCCGAGTCTCGGCATAAATACGTCTTGTATAGAAATACGGCTCCGTATGGAGTGAATCGGCCGCATGGCGCTGTTGAATATTTCATGAAGTTGTAATGTTAAAACGTTCCGCTGGGTACCTGTGATGATCCCTCCTCGTTTCACGTGAAGCAGCGGCTCGAATAACTCAAATCCCAGAGCGGCGCCGAGATCAGCGCGCTCGGGTTTGACACGAAACGCAACCCAACACGTGAGCCCAAGAGATGGAGGAAATGTAAATATGGTAAAGAGACGAAGCACACGGAGAATTAAGGACTACGGTGGGAGGGAGGAAGGAGAAGATGGAAGGGAAGGATGGACAGAGGAAGGAAGGAAGGAAGGACATCAAAGAAGTGGGGAAAAGGTGCAGAAAAGGACGGACTTCAGGTAAAAGTCAGGTTAAGACTCCTACACATCCTGCTAACGTCTGGATTAGCGAGCAGGAAGAGATCTGCCTGAACACCTTCAGAGACTCGGCGGAGGCAGATTTCGGAGGGAAGATTACAGTTTTCTCTGCTCTTGGTTTGATGTGACAAGACTCCAGAGACTGGAGACGAGGCGTCATTTCAAGTGGCACAGCAGATGAAGGGTGGCGTCAAAACAAAGCCTCTCCACAGCTGGTTTGACAAAATGCTGCTGCAATCTGGTTCAGCTGCTGCAGAACGGCTTCCATCTCCTCTGATGATCCAGCTGTCACGGAGAAGGTCCGACCAGACGGTCCCAGGTTGGACGTAAACTGGCCTCCAGGTTCCAGTCCTGACTTATGGATTCATTCAACCCTTTATGAGGGTCTGAGCGCTACAGTGTGTAGGCCCCTACAGGAACTGCTGGGTATTGGTATTAGCCGGCCAAACACACACATTTTTGAGGGCCTAAACTCACCAAAATTTGCAGACATCAGGACTGGTAGAAATCAGAAGCAATCAGGGACGTGGGCATGTCACTGCTAAAATGGCTCCACAGCGCCACCCTGAAAATCTCAACTGAGTCCCATCAGAAGCCCGTTTGGTCTCGAGCCACAGCATTCGGTGGGCGTATGGAGCACATCGGCACAAACAGTCAGGCAGCGCCACGCTCTAAAATGCAACACGGCTCAACTGCGCCCCCTACAAACTTTCAGAGTCCCGTTGGGGCTACGTTTCACACATGTAGCAGCTCATTTTTGGCCATTTTCAACATCTATCTCCTCCTCCAAGGAAGGTCGTATACACCTGAAGTTTGGCACAAACTGCACGACGTGGTGACTAAAAGTTATTAAAACGCTCTGCATGAGTCTGACGGCGTGGAAATGGCGCCCCCCAGAATTTGACCAAAAAGCCATAAAACCAGACGTAACTGTCCTGCATGTGCTCCGATCTGCCGGAAACTTCACACGCGTGCTCAGAGTCTCAGCCAGAACACGTTTCTCTCACGGTCAACACGCACGCCGCCAATAAACAGGAAGTGGCTCATAACTAGGCCGCACAAGCTCCGATCAGAGTCCCACTCAGAGCACGTTAGCGCCGCATCCCGACGGCCGACAGTCGTACGCGGCTTTAACGTTGACTCTGTGGCTGCTTCCAACTAAATGTCAGTTTCTAAGAGACTCAGTCCTGAATGAAAATGCAGTTTCGTTGCAGAGGAGCATCCTCCTCAGGGGACAGTTGCCAAGTCAGACTTTCTACCATCTTTCTGCTTCACTTTCTGCTGCAGATAATGACGACTTTACCTCCAGTTACAATCACTCAGGGACGGGTTTTATCAGCCGCCTTCAATTTCACAGAGTGCAAGTTGACTGGAATCCACAGAAGAATCTGTTATCTCATCAGAAATCCATATTCCAGGTCTGTGCTCCTGCTCAGAGTTCAGCAGTTGTTGAAGTTGAACTGCTGCCAGGCCTCTGACTCTATCAGCTCATCAGAGTGGATCTTTAACTTTCTCAAGCTGCAAAAACTGCATTAAATCTCTAATCCAGTGGCTGCTCGTCACTGAGGAATTAGCCGTCCAGTAATCACAGATGCAGAAGCGTTTCCTGTATATTTTGGAAGGTGAGCTGCTGCAAACATCCATCCATCATCTCTACACCGCTGGATCCCCACCAGGGCGGCGAGGGGCTGGAGCCTGTCCCGGTGGACTCAGGCCCAAGCTGCTGCAAATGTTGGGATTTTAAATATCTTAAGACAAAGTGTGGATTAGATTCTGAAACCTGCACTCAGAAGTTCAGACAAACCGTCGAACATCTGTCGAGTTGTGACGAATCAAACGCAGAACGTCGGTGATCCTGATAAACACACGACTCCGGTTTAGTTTCTGCTGCACGTCTGAGTCGGTCGCAGCAACTTTGACCACAATTACAGTAACTCCAGAGAAAGCAGCAGTGATCCAGAGCTGAGCTGCTGCTATCTGAGCAGACACAGCGGCTGCACGGCCAGGATTTATGGATAAGTTGACATTTTATTCTGCTTATCGTGGGCAATGAAAAGCATCTCTGCCGTGGAAGGACGCACACAAACAGCAGCACAATGAAACTAACCTGATCCTCCTGTAAAGGTTATTACAGTGATTAGTGCCACACAAAGACACAAGGACTCACACTCTGCCACGCACAAATGTCCCGACGTTGTTCTGCTTATCAGCACTTACGAGCGCCGCGGCTATAAATAAGAAAACATTCTCCACAAATGCAGGCATTAACATAAAAATGTGCATAACTCAGACGTGCGTTTGAATTGAATGCGACGCACAGAGCTGCTGATTGTGCTGCATGAAATTAATCATCGGAGTTCGTTGTCACACGACTTGTGATGACAGGAAGTTTTTTTTTCTGCAGCTTTGAATCCGAAAGTGGAGAAAACCAGTCGAGTTCCAACATGTCTGAGTGGTTTAATTAACACCTTCCAGCTGCAGTCAGCAGGGTTTTCATGCTGCCATCTCACAGCGTCTACAGGCTGAAGGAAGCCTGAAACATGTGCTGACCAACCGTTTGGAACCTCGTTCATCTGTGAATTACAACAACTTACAGGAGAACAAATTCTGCCTTCAGCTTTACTGTGTGTCGCCTCTTTGTTGGTGGGAACCGACGTCGGGCCCAGATCATGTGGTGGTGAACAGGTTTATGAAAAAGAATAATAATAATGTGCTTTTCAAGATACTCGGACACGTTACAAAGTATGTACCGACAAAACTAATAAATAAAATAGAACAGGAAAGGAGCATCTTGGTGTGAAACCAGTACCAAGTTCAGACCAAAAACCAGTCCAAAACTAAACTTAAACCAGTTCAACGTTTAGTCCAAAGCCACGTCAAAAAGCAGTCTGGAACCAAAGTACAACCAATCTGAAACCAGTATAAAACGTTTGTCCAAAGCCAATCTAAAACAAACTCCAACATCAGCCTGAACAACCCAGTCTAAAACCAGTCTGCCATGCCTAAAAACAACCACAAAACCAGTACAAAGCCAGTTAAAAATAACATCCAAGTCCAGTCCAAAACTAAACTGGAAACCATTCTCAAACCTAATCCAAAGCCAAGTGCTTCAGTTCCAGCCACAGACTGAAGCAGAACACTTCAGATGCTCACTGGGTTTAAACCAGAGCGCTGCTGGGAATGAGGAGTCCAACTCCTGACCTCGGTGGTGGAACCATCAGCACGGTGGAACTGGGTTTAGATTCTGTCCGATTGAGCGGAACACTGGAGCTCAGCGGCTGCTTCTGGAGCTCCACACGATGTTTGGTTCTGGTCGTGTTAAAGCGTCTCCTGTTAAATATGTGGATCTCTGCAGCTGTGAACCACACGGATGGAAGAAACCAAGTCTATAAATATCCTTCAGCCTCGACACGCAAACGCAATGTGACGAAGCGAACTGCTGCTGGAGAAACTCTCGCTGTTGATTCAGCGCTGCAGCGATGCAGAAGACGCTTCGAGTCAACGGATGTCGAGAACTCAGCGGGATAAATAGGATCCTGCATCCACCGACAGAACATGTGAACACGGTTTAACATGGGCCGTGAAAGGAGGCGTCGGGTCGCCTGTCACACGTATGTTCTCTATTTAAACCAGAGCAGAAGATGAATCCACTCGTTTATTTGGTTCCTTCACAGCTCACATGAAGGAAACTGTTCAGCTGAAGGTCTCTATAAGTTCACTACAAGTCCAGGAATAGGATGAGGGACTGCTAGAAGAGGAAATGGGATGTTTAAGGCTGTAAAGTCTGAAATAAGTTCTAAAACCAGTGCACAATTCATCTGAAAAACCAGTTTAAATCCAGTCCAAACTCTGATCTAAAGCTGCTCCATAAACCCTCTGGCTGTCTCTCTTGGAATAAACCTGCTTCCTCAGTTGATCCATGATGTTCTGTTCCATGTGTGGCCAGATCCTTAATAACGTCCGTAGGGATTCTGTTCGGTTTTATTTCAGTCCAGTGTGTGATCAGAGTGTATCTGAAGGTTCTCTTCATGGTTCAGTCTGATTTCTAACCAGCCTTTAAACCTCCTCGCTGAGTCTCCAGAGGCTCGTCTCACATCCTGCGTGTTCCCAAAGCTCCACTTAGACGTCTGTTTGTGCAGCTGCTGGCTTCCTGCAGTGACGCCTTCACACATTCCTGCGTTTATACGTGTAGACATGTTTACCTGCAGGTAGCCAAGACGCTGACCGAGATGGTTCTAGAGGATCGGATCTGATTGGATCTGATCGGATCTGATGTGCTGCATTTTTAATGAATGACAGAAAACCTGCCGTCTTTAATAAACCGGCCGGCTGAAGGGGAAGCTCCAACATGTTCTGTTCAACTGGAGCCGCGAGGTTCTGAGTCAGAGCTGCAAAGAAATGCATCGGTTCTGAGGGTTCTGCTCATGATCTCAGGTCTAGAGTCAAGCTTTAAACCAGTCCCTTAACCTAGTCTAAAACCAGTCCCTTAACGGTCCCCAACCAATTCTAAAACCAGTTCTTAACCAAGTCTAAGCAACTGTATTGTTCCACGTCCCCAGAACCAGTCTATGCCACCAGGGGGCGGTACTGCCCGGTGGACATAGCACCCAACCCAGATTTCCTGCCCTCTGGGTGGTGGCCCCGTTTTGCTTCTTGGGGCTCTACCCAACTGAACCCCACAGAGTCCAAGGCTCGGCCACCAGACGCTCTCAGCGAGCTCCAGGCCCGGCTCCGGGATGAGGCCCGGCTCCGGGATCCAGGCGAGGTGGCAGCTTTCCTGTTTTCGTCCCACCGTTGCCGCTCAGACGGAGTCCAAAGACAACTTTGGATTGTTGGGTTCTGTTTAAAGTTCATGAGGTCTTCACTCCACTGTGAGAGGACACATGCTGAGAACTGTGCTATGTACATAAAATGGGATTGAATTGAGGTTCTTGGACTTGCTCTTTGTCTGGTCCCAGCCCCAGGACCAGATGCCTGGGAGACCCTACCAGGGCTGATGCATCATCGCTCCCAGGACACTGGAGCCCGTCCACCATCAGGTGGCAGTTCATCACAGGGCTTAAATCACGACATTTTATTTTGAATATCTCCCAAAATCAATGTTTTCCTGATTCTGTAATAAATAAAATTCTCCTCTTGGGCTCGGCGGTGACCGACCGTCACAGCACAAGAACTCGGACGTCAGTGTTTCCACAGCAGAGACGAATAAGAGGAACTCGTTTAATATCTGTAGCATGTAGAGCATCTTGACTTCAGGTTTGTTTTTATAAAATAATCACTTTTTAAAAACTAATTTCTGGCACTTAACCTGTGTTCAGAGTCAAAGAGGAACCTGCTGAGTTTCATGTTAAATGTGAGAAAACAGAATTAATTTCAGAAACGTGCTGTAATCATATCGGTGCTGAAGCCTCGCTGTCCTCCAGCCGCTGATCTGTTTTTAGAGGATCTAAGTGCAGGTCTGTGTTTCATGTTGGATCTTGGGCCGAGTCGTTTAGCTTCAGTCCGACAGCCTGGAATTAAAGGCTCCCGCAGTAATTACGTCCTGACAGCTGTGCAATTATAAAGTCCAAGACTTTCAGTTCTTTTTTTGGTCATTGTTAATTAATAAGAACAAGAAAATCAACACAAGATGATGAGACAAAGTCCAAAGCAGAGAGAAGAGGCGCTGGAGGGTTCTGATGTGGCCCAGAACTGTTCTATTGATCAGCGCTGGACAGAAGTAATGAACCTGAATTATTAAACAGTGTTTATGTTTCAGCATCAGCAGGTGGCTTCATCACATCTTTATCTTAGATTCTCTGTTTTATAACAGAAGTCTGCATTTTGACCAGCGTGTGTTTAACAGACAACAGTCACGTTGTGTCACGTTTTAATTTATTTAAATTCTACTTTAATGCTGAACGTTTCTGATCATCTGCCTGTAAACAGAGAAAACGTTCCAGGTGTTTGTAGTGATTCATCATTTAGAGGTTCAGATGTTTGTTCTGGTGCTTCTCCGGTTTCTGGGCGTTTAGTTTGTGATAAAACGTCTCCATGAATGTGACGTTCTGATCCACATCCTTCAGTTCAACGTGTTCCTCTGACGGCTCGGCAGCTTTCAGAGTGAAAATGGGTTCGCTTTGTAGTGACAGAACCATAAAGTCCGACCTGCTCATTACTGTTGTCTTCCATCGCTGAGGAGGTCAAACGAGGAGAAAGGACACGAAAGTCTGGCAGAACAGAACCAACAAGACAACAGCGTCTGAATCTAAACCGCTGGATCAAAGCCCGGCTGAAGCTGGTTTCATCTGACAGAACTGATGGCTGGTCGGACCTCCAGACAGAAGAACAGCTGCTCGTCTATGACACGGGTTCTTCCTGGTTTGTTTCTCTCTAACAGGTGAAGCATCATCCTGACTGCACGACGTGGATCCTACGTCTGCTTCAGCTTCATCCTGATTGTCAACGAAGCGCTTTTAAAACTCTGGACTCCAAAATGTGTCCCATAAAACTGAAGCACGCGACAAAAACCAACAACAAGAGGCTCAAAATGAAGAGTAAAGGGCAGAACACCAGACCTGAGGCCCACCTGTCCCCCCACCTGTCCCTGTGTGTCCTGTTGGAGGAGGTCTCCAGCTGGCCGGGTCACATCTGGGCCCAGTGGTTCTGCTGTCTGAGGCCTCCCTCGTTCTCTGGATCTGACTGGAGCTGAACTGGTCCAGACACCAGCAGCAGGTTCTGTTCTGTTCCTTAATGCTCATCTTGGTTTTTTTTCTTCGTTTTTGAGTCGAGCTGTGACGGATGGAGGCCCGTCCAAACCTCAGCAGAACCAGTTAGAACTCCTGCAGCAGGAAGCTCTGGTGACTGTTGGTGAGCCGCTGAGTGGCGCCGGTTCAGTCCAGGAAGTGTCTCGTATTGGAGTTTCTGAGACCTCCACATCATCAGTGTGGTTTCTTTTCTTTGTCCTGAGAAACCTGATGATCCACCAGAGGTCCGTCATCCAGCACCAGAACGATGGCTGCTCCAGCACCAACTCCAGAAAGACGCTGAGGTGGTGTCTCCTGTCAGAGCTGGTTTCATCCAGTGAAACACCAACATGCAGCTAACGGACACAGAAGTAGGAACTAGTGACGTGTTGTGTGATAAATGCCAGAGCAGCTTACTTGGAGACGTCCAGGTGATTCAGACGTCGTCTTAACTGGTTTCTTCCTCGTGTCTGGTCACACCTGTAGCTTCACATCAGGTGTCTAACTCCTGTCTGCTTGGTGTAACCATGACGATGATGGATTCAGTTCTGTGGCTCTAATGAGGCAGTAATCAGATGAGCTCTGGTCTCATTCAACAGACCATCAATCAGGGATCACATCAAACAGCTCCGTGGTGGTCTTCATCCTCCTCCTCTTCATCCTCCTCCTCTTCATCAGCCTCCTCTTCATCAGCCTCCTCTTCATCATCCTCCTCTTCATCATCCTCCTCCTCTTCATCCTCCTCCCAGGAGGCCGGTACCAGCAGTTCTATTTTCGGAGGTCTTTGTCCGTTCCCGTCTCGTAATGAACCCGTCAGGAGGCGAAGCTCTGAAGCCTCTGATGGTCAGAAGGTTGACGAGATGAAGAGCAGCTCTGAGTCAGCAGGACGTCAGAAGCTCGAGTTCATTTACACAACAGACGACTCTGGAGATCCTCTGAAGCTCTGAGACGCAAAAACCGCGATGACGAAGCCGACTGCAGGTTCAGGACGACTCCAGCTGGATTCAGGCGGTTTGGCTTCTGCTTGTCCTGATGTGGAGGTTTCCTCTCTCTGCCTGTTTTGTGTCTTTGTGATCATTTTGGATGTTTCTGTGGTCGTGAGCTTTGCTGCTCGTTCTCTTTGTGTCTGAACCAGATTTAGAAAATATCTGTAAAAAATATTTTAGGTGATTAAAACACAGAACAGTGTAATTTTACCACCAAACGGAACTAAAATTCAATATTAGTTCCATTTTTACATTATTTCCATTTTTTCACATCTTCCTGTGATTTAACAGTTTATCTACTGACTAGTTTCCTCACTCTGGGATTCATAAAAGCTTCCAGACATGTAGGTTCTCAACATGCGTCACAAAGTGTGACCTCATAAACACCTGCGTCTCACCTGCCGGCAGCAGCAGCGTCATCAGCACATCAGGTGAGATCTTCATGTTATTTATGTTCAGACCTCCAGATGAAGTTTGTTTCAGGAGCATCTGAGCTGCAGAAGGTCTGGAGATCCACTGGTGGTTCAGGAACTTCTTCACTCCTCGGATATAGTTTCATGAATGACTCCGACCCACACGGCCTTCCCTCCTGTCCAGGGATCCCCAGTAGACTTCATCAGAGTCATCTCTGGCCCAGTAAAGCCCGGACCACGTCTCTCAGGACTCTGATGATGAACTCGTGTTTGTAACGAGCCTTTCAGAACCAGAACAAACGAACTCGTCTTTTATGGTTTCATCTGCAGAGAATTAACGGCTGTCATTGAAGTTTTTGTCTGAAACTGTTTCATCAGAACCAGTCGGTCACAGAGTCCTGTGATTGGTTTAGAAACGGACCACAGCCGAGGAGCAGCAGACAGATCTACGCCACAGAACCGGGCCTGAGCAGCTCGTCTCAAATGTCAAACACATCAGCAACCATATATTCATAAAGTCCCGCTGCCTGTGTTGGTGCTGATGGACACTGTGGCTGCTTGGATCCAGACTTCACCTCCAGCACCGGCAGCTCTCTGGTGCCGGAACAATAAAGTCCAGCAGCAGATGGCCTGAAGACGTCCTGGTTGGACGGCGCGGCGACGGCGGACTCGACAGAAGACGGGAGTCGAGCAGGTGGAGCGCGGCGGCGGCGGCGGCGGCGACATCATCGGTCCTGTTTAGCCGTGCCGTGTTTACAGCCGTCACAGGAAGCTGCTCTGCTCGCATCCATCAGCGTCACGCAGCGCTTCGGACACGTCGCCGGACTCGTGATCGATGGACACAAACTCTGGATCCATCAGTCTTAGCGTTGGCGTGTTGTGAGGAACTGACCGCCGTGAAGCAGACGCTCAGCTGGACGCCGTCACACCTTCATCACGTTTTCTTTCCTGCACGTTGAAGATCTGCAAACCAAAGGAGGTCAGACTGCCTGCATGAAAGCCCTCGTTTCAAGTCCTCTATCTCCCCATCACACTAGCATAGCTCCTGCTAGCAGCTAGTCCAGCCTCCAACACAGACTGAGCAGCTGTTACCTGGCTTTGGTTGGAGCAGCCGACCAATCGGAGGCTGCTCAGGTGTGCAGTCAGATAGAAGATGGAGAAAATAACTTCTTCAGAGTTCTTTGAGTTGTTGTTTCTGACCAGAGGGCTGATGTCCAAACAGAGCTGCATCGTTCACACTGTTATAAAAACACAGCTGTGACTTGATGATCCGACACTAAATGTAAAACCTTCTTTTGTTGGATAGCAGGGCTGTCTGGAGGTCCAGATACGAGGAGGGCTTGATGCTGGAAGGATCATTAGTTGTTCATTATTGTTCATAGTTGTTATAATAACNTGGAGGAGGGTCTGTAGGAGGGTCTGGAGGAGGGTCTGTAAGAGGGGCTGGAGGCGGGTCTGTTGGAGGGTCTGGAGGAGGGTCTGGTGGAGGGTCTGTAAGAGGGTCTGGTGGAGGGTCTGTAAGAGGGTCTGGTGGAGGGTCTGTAAGAGGGTCTGGTGGAGGGTCTGTAAGAGGGTCTGTTGGAGGGTCTGGAGGCGGGTCTGGAGGAGGGTCTGTAAGAGGGTCTGGAGGAGGGTCTGTAAGAGGGTGTGGAGGAGGGTCTGTAAGAGGGTGTGGAGGAGGGTCTGGAGGAGGGTGTGGAGGAGGGTCTGGAGGAGGGTCTGTAGGAGGGTCTGTAAGAGGGTCTGTAGGAGGGTCTGTAAGAGGGTCTGTAGGAGGGTCTGTAAGAGGGTCTGTAGGAGGGTCTGTAAGAGGGTGTGGAGGAGGTTCTGTAAGAGGGTGTGGAGGAGGGTCTGTAAGAGGGTGTGGAGGAGGGTCTGTAAGAGGGTCTGGAAGAGGGTCTGGAGTAGGGGCTGTAGGAGGGTCTGGAGGCGGATCTGGAGGAGGGTCTGTAAGAGGGTCTGGAGGCGGATCTGGAGGAGGGTGTGGAGGCGGGTCTGTAAGATGGTCTGTAAGAGGGTCTGGAGGCGGGTCTGGAGGAGGGTCTGGAGGCGGGTCTGGAGGAGGGTCTGTAAGAGGGTCTGTAAGAGGGTCTGTAGGAGGGTCTGGAGGCGGGTCTGTAGGCGGGTCTGGAGGAGGGTCTGTAAGAGGGTCTGTAGGAGGGTCTGGAGCAGGGTCTGGAGGAGGGTCTGTAAGAGGTTCTGTAAGAGGTTCTGTAGGAGGGTCTGTAAGAGGGTCTGTAGGCGGGTCTGTAGGCGGGTCTGGAGGCGGGTCTGTAAGAGGGTCTGTAAGAGGGTCTGGAGCAGGGTCTGGAGGAGGGTCTGGAGGAGGGTCTGTAAGAGGGTCTGGAGGAGGGTCTGTAAGAGGGTCTGGAGGAGGGTCTGNTCAAGTCCTGCAGTGTGAACGTAGCCAATCTGTGGGATTGTTCAGTCAGATAATACGCCGTCATCCTGATTGGTGACATTAAATGTCATGTCGGAGTCACAATCCAAGGCTGTCGCTATGTTAAGGCTGTTTTTATGGGTTCAGATAGCAAGGTTCTGGATTGTTGAAGGTCGGATTATCGAGTCCCGGCTGTATCTGATGTCTATCTTCAGTGTCTCTTGCGTATCAGCAGCTTGTCATTCACTGTGAAGCAGTAACACCAGACCTGAGGCCGTCGCCTCCGTACGCTGGAGGTCACAGCATCAGCTGAAGGTCAGAACGTTGCAGCAGAATCAGGACGACGTTCCATCGATCCGACGCTCGTCTTTAATCGTCATCGTTAGCAAACATCATTAACAGAAATCTGCAGTTAAACAGAGTTTCTGCATTGATTCCTGCGTCTCCTCCTCCTCCTCCTCCTCTTCTGCTGCCTTTTGAAATGTTAAATGGCTCCTGAATACAAAAGCTGTTTTTGCTTTCAGCGTCTTATTATCCGTGTTGTTCTCTGTGCGTCTCCTGCATGGAAATGTAAATGTTCTTTTAATGTCAGCAGCCTCTTCCTGCTCGTTGTTTATGGACCATAAGTGGTGTTTTAATGTCAGCTGGCTCTTCTTCAGGTATGTAAATGCTCTTTGAATATTTATTTCCCTCCCTTGTTCCTATAAATGGTGTTTTAATGTCGTAGCGTTCACATTTCTCTTCCTTCTCTTTCTTCTGTAATCGTCTGTGGCCTTTTCTCTCTCCAGCCTCTTTCTCGTTTGCGTCCTCACCTCACCTCTGGTTTCCACCTCTTCCAGCTTCTACTTGTTTCTTTGCTCTCCTGCCTTCATGCGTCCCCTCTGGCCTCCATCTTTTCTTCATCTCTATTTCTGTAAATGAACCACATGTTGGTTAAATATCAGCAGGTCGACGCCCCGACGCTGTGAGATCTGATTATTGTCCTGTCGCGGCGTCTCGGTGAAGAAACAGCGCTCCAAACACTGACACTATTTCTGCATCGTCACCGAAGAGATGCTCGACCAGATCAGCCTGAGAGATTAAAACAGATATAAAAACATACAACGTGGATTTATCAGATATTAAAGCTCTTACTGTTAATTAATGAAGAAGATAAATGATGACATCACTGTTATGACACGAAGACCAAACGAACCCAACAAACAGGTTTAATTTTTGTCATTACTTTGTAAACGACATGTAGCCCAGTGGCAAACTGACAGTTCACAATCATGCCACAAGAGGGCGCTGTTCCCTGAGTGGGTCATAAAATCGACAGCCAGAAGTGGTCATGAAGCGATGCAGGGGAAACAGGAAGTGAAGAGACCGCACAGGAGGAAAACCAGTAGGGCTTTATGACCAGCTGGTCTGTGAACTAGCTCGGCTACTAGCTACGTCTAGCTAAGCCTACCTGTGGGCATCAGGGGGCAGTTACCTGTCGTTGCTAATGACGACCTGCACTGTATTAACTGTGTGGTTGTGTCTATTTAGTTTGTGTTTTTATCTCATCAGGGACAAACACTGCAGTCGTTTGAGATTCGAATGTCCATGAAGTTCAAATGCATCTCCTGCCTTCATCATAACAAACCAGATGTGCTGAACTCTGCTGCTGGTCTGTGGAGGAGTCGAGGAACAAAAGACCCAGGATGTAGTTTTGTTTCTGTTACTGCACATTTTACTGGGACGCTAATATTTTATTGATGTCGACCGCAATGAAGTGTTTTATTGTGGTGAACGCGTTGCTATGACGATAACGTGCAGGAAAACATCTGGTCCGACCCGGTGATGCTCGCCACAGAACACAAGCTGTTCAACTCCAGACACGCCCACTGAACACAGCGAGGTCGGTTCAGATCCTCGGTGAGACCAACGAAACGGCAAAACGACTGATAAACGTCTGAGTTCGTCCATCAGCTGCTGAACTTTCAACCTAAACTTTCCTCCTGCAGCAAACGCAGATTCAGGCCGATGAGGGAAGAACCGTCCAGGAGAGAGAAGCAGGACGGGCCGGAGAGGACCAGGAGGAGATGCAGAGAACATGAGTGATGGCTGGATGTGGAGAATCAGTTCCAGTCATGAAGAAGCCACGGTGCCGGCTCTCTTATCTCAGTCTGTGCTGATGCTCATGAGGCTGATGGACTCTGACGCCCTCCATCAGATCGGACCTCAGCGCCTCCAGTAACCAGCCCGCCGGCCCACGATGTGTTCTGTTCATCCGCTCAGCTGCTGATTCTTTATCTCAGGAGACTCATAAACTTTCACACCTTTCAGGGGACTTGGGTTAGGGTTTTGTGAAGCTGATCTAGCGTGAGGCTCTTGGAGGCGGCGTTTAGATCCTGTCCAGAACCAGAAGCTTCATCCTCAGCAGCTCAGGACTTCCAGTCACGTGGACGCGACGCTAAAACAAATAAAGCAGCTCCTCTGATCTGTGATGTTTCAGGAGCTGCTCCGGCAGCTGCCTCCGGTGGAGCCCGAAGGCAGAACCAGAACCAGCCTCGGTCCGACGACGGGCGGAAGCAAGAGTGGAAGTTAAAACCTTGAATTAACGAGGAGCTCACACGGTGGTTCTGCATTATTTAACGTCGGACTTCAAGCTTAAACCGGACCGGCTTTAGACTGGATTCAGTGTCGGACCTCCAGAACCGAACGCTGGTTCTGTTCAAAAAGGAGCCGAATGAGAGGAAACAGTCAGACGTCATGGTGGACACGTTGATAGAACCAATTGTTATAAAATTATTATGACGATGATACAGACCGCTGGTTCTCAAAAGAAAAGCTGAAGGAACCGGTCCATCCCAGATGTTCTGTCTCTGTTCGGCTGTCCGGCTTCCTGTTCATGACACCACCGCTGCTGGTTTGGTTTTCTGTGTGACACCTTCAGCACAGAGCTCAGGTTTCTCTGTTTTGTCCGTCGTGTGATTAAAACCAGCTCATCGGATCGGTTCTGAAGCGTCTGCAGCGCGTTCAGCTGCATGTTCTGAGTGTGGCTGTGCAGTCGGACTCTCTGCTCCGTCTTTGGGTTTGCTGTGTTTTCTCCTGACAGGAGGCTGAAGCCGCCGTTAATTATTCAGCTGCAGGAAACGAGGACGGATCCGAGGCCAGCTCCGCCTCCTCGCCGTCCGTCCTCCTCGTTTCTCATCCTTCATCCTGGTTTCTCGTCCTCCTCCTCCTCCTCATCACTTCTTCCTCCGTCCTCCCCTCTGCTTCCACTTTGTTTTCACTTTCAGACCTTACGCCCACTTCCTCGTCTTCTCCTCCACGTTCACGTTTTTCTGCTACTTTTGTAAAACTCACTTCTTCCCGTCTCCTTAAATTCCCCATTTTTCTCTTTTTAATTCCCGGCGCTGCCTCCGCCTCTCCTCCTCCTCCTGCTTCATTCATTACGTCTGCAAACAGCCACAACTTTCATTATGTCTGCCGCTGCCTCCAGAATACCGATGAGCCGCTGGAGGAGCTGCAGCCATCCCAGGCCTCGTCCGGCCGCCTGCAGAGAAAATATTTCTCCTGGAGGTCTGTGAGCGCCGAGGAGGAATCCTGCTGATCACATCATAATAAAATGTCAGCGCAGCCTCGGCGGGGGAATAATGGGGCTGGTTTCTGTGCTGCGAGGCCGTCACTGATGTAACACATGAATAGGAGCCAGACGGCGACGGGGAAGGCTTCTTAGCTTTCTGCAGGAACGACAGAGTTTCTGATGTATGATTTGTTCTGTGAGACTCTCCTTAAAGACGTGGCGTTGGTGCGTTTTGCAGCTCGGCCTGCGTAGACGCACCCAGAAGCCATAAAGCGTGCGATCGGTTTACAGCCGCCTCCCTGCAGACTCTCCTCCACTCGACTCGATTCAGCAAAGTTAGAACAACATAAAGTGGGAATGGTGCTGACTCCTTGGTTACTTCTGATCACCTGAACATGAATCAGACGCCGGCGGTGAAACGGAACCAAGGACCCGTGTCCAGCTCCTCTCACTGGTTAACCCTCCGACACCCAGAACCACGGGAGAGCTTCACCGCTTATCAGGGAGACGAATAGAAAAGACACCCAGCAGATTGTCAAGTCTCCAGCAGTCCTTGAAGGCATCATCCATCCATCCATCATCTCTACATCTTAATCCTCACTCGGGTCATGGAGGGCGGAG
>NW_007578268.1:214366-216021 GCF_000690725.1 Stegastes partitus
GGACGGGAACCGACAACCTTCTAGCTGTGAGGCGCTAACGGTGCTAACGGTGCTAACCACCGAGACACCTGCAGCCCCAAATGTGACCCACCTGCACGAAATCAGTCGCGTTGAACAACATGTTGCAACCACATGACACACGTCAGGGACAGGATTGGCCGGTGAGTGAGTTCCTTCTTCCTGGTGTTGGCGCTTGTGCACGCTGACGGTGTTTGACAGCGATATGACATATTATCACGCTCTGTAATATTATATGTTGGCTACATGTAGGAAACAACTAAATGGATCTTCTCAGTAATAAACCCCATCAGTCCTTTATGCTGCGTTAACGTGATCCATCCTGGATCTGGGATGAGCTCCAGGCGCCGTGCGATGGGTCACATGTGTCGTCAGGAGGACTAACGAGGTCGGCTGCTGCACCTGAAGCTGCATGTTGAGTCAGAACGTCAAGGTGAAGCCCAGAGAGGATGAAGCTGCTGAGAGTCTCCTGGTGGAGAACGGAGAGAACCAAGTGTTGAACCCTGAAGAACAAACGCTTCCACCTGAGAACATCTGCACATCCAACCAGCGACACCTGAACAGCTGTGAGGCCCAAACGAGCGGCGCTGCTCTCTGTGGAGCGTAAAATACAACAACTGTGTTCAGGTGAGGGAGACGTGAACACCTGGAGAAACATCTGATGTTTTCATTTCCACTGAGTCAAACCTGTGAATAACGGAGTCAACAACAGCTGATGTAGCGTTAGCAGGTACCCGCCTGACTGGAGACCTGCTGGTTGGAGGTTCCTGTTGACTCAGACACATGTCTTTAAACTGGTCCCAGTATGTTTCAGTCTCTTTAAACTGGTTCCCAGTATATCTCAGTCTCTTTAAACTGGTTCCCAGTATGTTTCAGCCTTTGAACTGAAATATTTCAGTTAAACCTAATTGTGTCTCTTGTAATCCGTCCCCTGGATGAGAGTGATGAGCATAAACAACAGACGGCTGGACCGGGTTGTGTTGTGGTGGCAGCCGGCTCAGGGACTCGGAGCTGAGGGCTGGAATGAGGCAGCCTTAAGCTTCCTGGAAACTCCTGAAGTGTCGCAGCTGCAGCTTCAACAAATCTCTGTAAAGCTGGAATTACGACCCAATCAGGTTTAATGCCGCGGTGCTGAATAGAACACAGCGTTCAGACGGTGACAGCAGGTTACAGCCGCTGTCCAACGAGGGAGGAGGGTCTGGAGGGTCAGGAAGGTCTAGAGGATGATCAGGAGGGTCTGCAAAGGCGGGTCTGGAGGCGGGTCTGGAGACGGGTCTGGAGACGGGTCTGGAGGCGGGTCTGGAGACGGGACTGGAGGCGGGTCTGGAGACGGGACTGTAAGAGGGTCTGTAGGCGGGTCTGTAAGAGGTCTGTAGGCGGGTCTGTAGGCGGGTCTGTAAGAGGGTCTGTAGGCGGGTCTGGAGGAGGGTCTGTAGGAGGGTCTGGAGGCGGGTCTGTAAGAGGGTCTGTAAGAGGGTCTGGAGGCGGGTCTGCAGGAGGGTCTGCAAGAGGGTCTGGAGGCGGGTCTGCAGGAGGGTCTGCAAGAAGGTCTGGAGGCGGGTCTGCAGGAGGGTCTGCAAGAGGGTCTGCAAGAGGGTCTGCAAGAGGGTCTGGAGGCGGGTCTGCAAGAGGGTCTG
>NW_007578268.1:219209-227304 GCF_000690725.1 Stegastes partitus
CTGTAGGCGGGTCTGTAAGAGGGTCTGGAGGAGGGTCTGGAGGCGGGTCTGTAGTAGGGTCTGGAGGCGGGTCTGGAGGAGGGTCTGGAGGCGGTTCTGGAGGCGGGTCTGGAGGAGGGTCTGGAGGCGGTTCTGGAGGAGGGTCTGTAAGAGGGTCTGGAGGAGGTTCTGGAGGAGGGTCTGTAAGAGGGTCTGTAAGAGGTTCTGGAGGAGGGTCTGTAAGAGGGTCTGTAAGAGGTTCTGGAGGAGGGTCTGTAAGAGGGTCTGTGAGGGTGGGTGGTCTTTAAGAGGGGCTGGAGGAGGGTCTGGAGGCGGGTCTGGAGGAGGGTCTGGAGGCGGGTCTGTAGGAGGGTCTGTAGGAGGGTCTGTAAGAGGGTCTGGTGGAGGGTCTGTAAGAGGGTCTGGTGGAGGGTCTGTAAGAGGGTCTGGAGGCGGGTCTGTAGGAGGGTCTGTAAGAGGCTCTGGAGGAGGCTCTGGAGGAGGGTCTGGAGGAGGGTACACATGGTCAGAGCCGGACTTTGAAGGGCGTTTGCTGAAGCTTTTGCTCATTTCTGCTGATATTTTCATCACATACAGTAAAGATTGAAGTCAAAAACCTTTGATTTCTCTGCTGGGATCTCTGATGAATTTGCTGCAGAGGAATTAGACGGAGTCATAAAGGGAATATATGGGCAGTCAAAAAAAACAGGAAATAAGTTAAAGAGTTGAAGGTACATTTTAAATCTTTTCCTGATTCAACACTCACTCAAACCAAACAGCCTCGTGCATTAAAACTCCAGGTCACCTTGACAGTGGAGATGTTTTTATTCAGTCTGACCCAGTTTGCAGCGATTTGTCTGAATTAAATCGACGTGTTTGAACGCCGGCGCTGTGATTCTACCAGAACGTGTTGATTCCTGCTGCAGGTTTTTAATGATTTTTACGCACAGCTGGAGCTTTTTCATGCAAACGTCATGAGAATAAACGAATGAGGCAGAAACAACAAACCAGAGACCTTCAGGACGTTCTTCAGCCCACCAGGACGAGTGCATCTCATTAGAGCTCTGCTTTGATCTGATGCTCTGCTGAGATTCCGACTGAAGCTGCGGAGTTGAGAACAAACTGTTTGTCTTCGGCTTCAGGATGTTGGAGTTCAGCAAACATCAGCCGCTTAGCGCTGCATCTCATCAGGCGGCTGTGGTTCTGCAGAGCCACAACACAACGAAACACGGTCAACGTTTTAAATAGACTGCAGGAGTTACGCTTTAAAAGTCATGAATCAGAACGGCAGAGAAGTGCAGACATGAGATCAAACAATTACCTCAATTAAATTAATTGTATCTTGCAGTCATTACAGGGGAAACAGGATGGATTTGACTTCAGTCTAACATTAACTGGAGGTTGTCCAGATCATCCAGTGATGCTTTTAACCGCATCGTACAAAAATCATGTTTTTACCAAATAAATACAATTTTTAACTCCATAATTTTTTAAAAAATATTTTACTGATATTTTACAGAGTTTTTCTGGTTTGTTAAATTACAGATCATAACTTGTTTGTTTGTTTGTTTGTTTGTTTGTTTGTTTTTATGGTTAACTTGTAAATAATGTCCAAATCAAAATCATATAATTTTAAAAAAGTAATTTATTCTTTTATTGACTGTTAAATTACAGCATTTTTTTTGTGTGTTTAAATCATCCAAAAATATAAATAAGTTACACATACTTTCCATTATTTAAAACAAAGCTCTGTATATTAAAGGTAGATAAATGTTAAAGTCACATTTCTAGACTACTATAGTGTAGTTTCTGTTCCATCTGCATAATTATGGTTCCTCCTTTAATATTTGTATGATTTGGCCTAAAGGGAGCAGATTGAACAGTGGAGGCTCCAGAATGCAGCCCTGAGGAACGCCACGTTTTAGCCATTTAAAGACACTTTCAGAGACTCCGCCTGGTTTTCTAATGATTTTATTTCCTTCCTGAGCGTCGCCTCGGTGTTGTGACTGGAAGTTCTCAAAGTAACTGATGGTGAACTCAGCGAGAAGCAGAAGGTTTGAGATCAGCCGACAGACGTTTGGTGGTTTTGACGTCACTCTTCTTTAGGAGCCTGTGGAGGAAAAGGTGAGGATGGAGGTGGACTGTGTTCCTGGACGTATTAATGCTGCTTTAAGGTGTCTTCAGGCCGACCGTGACGACTCGCTGCAGAGTTCCTGCTTTTGCATTAAGAGCTAATTTGCAAGTTTGATGAGTTGAATCTCGTCATTAAAAAGACGTAAACTCATCACATCTGCTGGTGGAAACTAATTCAGGGGAGATTAGAATTAGATGTTGGTTAATCGGTGCACTGCAGCAAATAAGATGCACGAGTGAAGACACTGATGTCGCATTTCTTCAGGTCAGATCGTAAATGTGAAGCTTGGATTTACAGCAACACAGGACACACAACACATAACAGGAAGTCAATGATTTACATCTAAAAATCCACAATTAAAAGAGCAAAAGTGCTTAAATCAGTTATTTAAAATAAAAACAACCCCTAAAATCTCAGAGGAACGTCTGAATCTACACGTTAACCATAAAATAACTGTAAATAACATCCACATCAGCACTCTGTCATTTAACAAATGATCGTTTGTTCTTTTACAACAGCAAACCATTAAATGAACGTTGTTGTTTTTTTAAATTATTATTTTATTTAAATGAGCATTTGATTGTGTCCCAGATGATTTCCATCACTTGAAGGAAAAACGATGAACATTAAGGATTAAAGATGGAAGCTGTTGTTTGTGAAACAGACTTCTGTGAAATCAGCTGAACAGGATGTCGTTCTCCACAATAAAAGCCTCTCAGGGGTCACTTCCTGCTTCGACAGGAAGCCAACTGTTTGATCGGGCTCGTGCAGGTGTTTTATTAACGGCCTCCAGCTGTGCACAGATCCTTACGTTCAGCACCTGTGGAGCTCCAGTTTGCTTCTTCATGTTCACAAGCTGCTGCTTCCTCTTTACCTGGTTTAGGTGGAAGCGAGCCGATCCGATTGGTCAACGGCTCGTCGGTAAGCGTCTGCAGCAGCCACGGCCGAGGTCACTGGTCTTTATCTCCGCCTGGTGATAAGTGACGAGCTAATTAGCAGCTTCTCTCGCTCCTGCTGCTGTTTGTTATTCATGGAGGAGAGTCGCCTCCCAGACTGCTGGACCATCGCTGCCTGTTTTTGGTCCTGGAGACCCAGAAACAGTTCTCAGCTTAAAGACGTTGGTTTGTTGGCTCTTTGCTGGTTCCTCTGGTGTGATGAGCTGCTCTAGACGTTGTCGACATGTTGACCTGTGCACTTTAAAACACATTTCCTTTTGTAAAAGTTTTTTTTTCCTCCACATTTGTTCAGTGCTTTGTCCATTCACCACGACTGTTTATCGTTAAAGTCATCGTTAAAGTCTGCTTTTGTCCACGTTTGATGGATCTGCTTCCTACGAACGGAGGTAACGCTGATTCTGGCAAAGATGCAAAAGAAGAATAAAATGACTTCTTAAATAAAACAGATTCATCAAAAGCACTGAAGACATTTGATGAATAATAAAGTTTAATTTGACCAAAAGGTGTGTCCACATTTATGTCAGAGCTGCTGCAGCACCTTTAGCACCAACAGGATGAGCAGAACTAGTAGCTTCACTCCTTTCCTGTTTCCTCACCTCTGTGTTTTCATTTCCGTCTGCTGTGAGCGTGTTCAGGAGCTTCTGAGGTGTTTTTAGTTATTTCTGTCGGCGTCTCGTTGCCGCATTAAAGTGCATGAAATTCCGAATGATGGTGCAGCTCCGCTCACGTCCCGCCGCCTCGACTCGTCCTCCCCTGGCAGCTGTTTGATGTCATGACCCAACATCCAATTATCTGCCAGGATAGAGATGTCAGGGAGCGGCGGCGGCAGGTGGAGATGTGACAGGATAATTGGGGAAGGTGTGAGGAAGGAAATCCTGCAGGGACGGGAAACGAACCACGAGGACGGGGGGATGCTGGGGTCAGAGGAGGAGGAAGTGATCGACACCGCGTCAGAACCGGCTAACGACCACACGGGCCAGCGATCCGAGGCGAGACGAGTCGGCCGTGATTAGAGTCGTGACACGAAGAGCCCGAATCATGACAACAACAACACAACACGCTGATCAGGAGAGTCGCAGATCAAACCAGAAACCTGCAGCTCCACCAGCACAGTGAAGAAAAACGAGGCCAGAAGAGAGTTCAGACCCGACTGTACAACTGAAGCTGCTTCAACACGCCCGACGTCAGAAGAGCATCGAGCTGAGAGGTTTTATTAAAATGAAAAGATCAAACTGCAGAGATCAGAAACTGATTTTATCCTGAGAGATGATGAAAAAGTTGTTGATTAACTGAAATAAACAAAAGAAGCCTCATTGTGAGACGGTTCTGAACTGGTTTCGTCAGCAGCAGCAGCAGCGTTTTACTCCCCAGACTCGCCTTTAATCTGTTGCTTCACCTCCCACCTCCCTCTGACCTCCTTCCTCCTCCTCTCCTCCTCTCCTCCTCCTCCTGCCTCTGGTCCTCTCAGCTCGCTTCCTTTCTTACATCAGCCTCTTCTTATCTTTTCACTTTCCAATTCCCGCCGGTCGCCGTTCGTCTCCTCTGCCTTCGTTTCTTGGTCTCCCTTCGTTTTTCGTCAGCCTCCAGTCACGTCGGCTCATCCCTCCTTCTCCTGCTCTTCTGACTTCCTCCCTCTTTAACCGTCTTCATGTCTGCTGCAGGTCCAGTCCTTCTGGAAGCGGGTCGGATCTACCTAATCAGTCGTTGGAGGTTTTTGTTCCATGTGAGTCTCAGAAGGCTCCACTGAAAGCCAGACAAGAGGAAGACGAGCAGCTTCGACGCATAGAACCAACGTCTAGAACCAACATCTAGAACCTGTGAACTCCAGGTTCTGGTTCCTACCAATGATCCACATCAACATTAAGTCTGAACATGTAAAACCAGAACCTTGTCTGGTCCAGCTTCACCACATCAGGTTCTGCTGATGTTAGAGCCTCAACAGTTGGTGAGATGTGACCAGAGACTGGGTTCTGGTAGAACCATGGATCCATCCACAGACAGACACTGACAGGAACTCTATGGATCAGCACCAGCCTGGACTGAACAGTCTGCCCTTTGTTTTTCCATTCACAGGTGTCATAATTCTTCATTCGTGTCATTGCTGACAAACTGGGACCATCTTGACTTGTTCTGAACACTGTTGGACCAGTTTCAGGTCATTTTGTTCTAGATTCAAGTCGTCTTTGGTGAAATGTCGACTAAAGACTTTATTTTTATTGGAAACATGGATCCATCCACACCGACAGGATGTCCTCCTTTTCTCTCCATTTTCAAGGTCTAATAATCTTTTTTTAAATGTCAGTTTGGACTAAATTAGAGTCACTTTGGACAAATGTTGTTTCCTGCACATATTCAGTCAAAATATCTAAAACCTGAAAGCTCGTCTTGACGTTTTGCAGAACGTCGAGGACCTGAGATGATGCAGCAGCGACTGTGTGAAGTCCTGATGGATGTTAAAGACCTTTTAGGTTTTTCTTTTAAAGTTCAGTTTGTAGTTTCACTGTGTTCAGCTCCAGAAGCTCAGACAGAAACAGAATCTGTGGTTCTGATCGGTAACTGGAGGGATGGATATCTGGCAGCGATGAAACGAGATCCAAATGAGGTTCTGGCTGTCCCTCCTGGGAGACGTTCAACCGGATCTAGAATTAGAAGGAGAGCTTGAAGTGGCCTCCCGGGTCGTTGGTCTTGTCCTGGTCTTAACTCTCACCAGCAGAGCTTTTATTTTCTAACTCCACCTCCCACTTCCTGCTGCCTGCTCTCTGCTGTGTCGGCGATAAACCGCCGTCTGGCTGCTGCTGATATCTTATCGGAGGGAGGCCAACACCCCAGCAGCACAACACAACACCACACACAACACAGACACACAACACAGACACACAACACAGACACACAACAGACACACAACAGACACACAACACAGACACACAACACAGACACACAACACAACACAGACACACAACACAGACACACAACACAGACACACACTGAGTCCACGCAGAGCGAATCGTCCACAGGTTTCAAGTCCTCTGCAGAACCAGGTTTAATCATCTGTTGGATCAGGTCAGCTGGTCGGTTTGGACTCCTGACGAGGTTCTGGAGGTCTGAGCTGAGCTCTGTCAGCAACATTCTGTCAGTTCAGCAGGTTTTACTTCAGAATGCATGAAAGCAGTGTTTGAAGACCAGCTTGGAGCCAAACGCTGACGATGAAACCAGCTCAGAGATGCTGTGACCTGATGAGACTCCATGAATCCTGACATTCAACAGGTTTCACCACGAAACATAAAAACCAGAAAACACGACGTCTGCACTCAAGTTCTAACGATGAAACCGAACCGTCGGTCCGTTTATGTGACATCATGTGTTTCANTGGATCAGCACCAGCCTGGACTGAACAGTCTGCCCTTTGTTTTTCCATTCACAGGTGTCATAATTCTTCATTCGTGTCATTGCTGACAAACTGGGACCATCTTGACTTGTTCTGAACACTGTTGGACCAGTTTCAGGTCATTTTGTTCTAGATTCAAGTCGTCTTTGGTGAAATGTCGACTAAAGACTTTATTTTTATTGGAAACATGGATCCATCCACACCGACAGGATGTCCTCCTTTTCTCTCCATTTTCAAGGTCTAATAATCTTTTTTTAAATGTCAGTTTGGACTAAATTAGAGTCACTTTGGACAAATGTTGTTTCCTGCACATATTCAGTCAAAATATCTAAAACCTGAAAGCTCGTCTCAACGTTTTGCAGAACGTCGAGGACCTGAGATGATGCAGCAGCGACTGTGTGAAGTCCTGGTGGATGTTAAAGACCTTTTAGGTTTTTCTTTTAAAGTTCAGTTTGTAGTTTCACTGTGTTCAGCTCCAGAAGCTCAGACAGAAACAGAATCTGTGGTTCTGATCGGTAACTGGAGGGATGGATATCTGGCAGCGATGAAACGAGATCCAAATGAGGTTCTGGCTGTCCCTCCTGGGAGACGTTCAACCGGATCTAGAATTAGAAGGAGAGCTTGAAGTGGCCTCCCGGGTCGTTGGTCTCGTCCTGATCTTAACTCTCACCAGCAGAGCTTTTATTTTCTAACTCCACCTCCCACTTCCTGCTGCCTGCTCTCTGCTGTGTCGGCGATAAACCGCCGTCTGGCTGCTGCTGATATCTTATCGGAGGGAGGCCAACACCCCAGCAGCACAACACAACACCACACACAACACAGACACACAACACAGACACACAACACAGACACACAACACAACACAGACACACAACACAGACACACAACACAGACACACAACAGACACACAACACAGACACACACTGAGTCCACGCAGAGCGAATCGTCCACAGGTTTCAAGTCCTCTGCAGAACCAGGTTTAATCATCTGTTGGATCAGGTCAGCTGGTCGGTTTGGACTCCTGACGAGGTTCTGGAGGTCTGAGCTGAGCTCTGTCTGCAACATTCTGTCAGTTCAGCAGGTTTTACTTCAGAATGCATGAAAGCAGTGTTTGAAGACCAGCTCGGAGCCAAACGCTGACGATGAAACCAGCTCAGAGATGCTGTGACCTGATGAGACTCCATGAATCCTGACATTCAACAGGTTTCACCACGAAACATAAAAACCAGAAAACACGACGTCTGCACTCAAGTTCTAACGATGAAACCGAACCGTCGGTCCGTTTATGTGACATCATGTGTTTCATACAGTCGAACTCTGTTTTCTAGACTGTAGTTGGTCTCAATGGTTTCACCTACAAACATCAACATCCATGTTTTACCCAAGACCTAGAACCAACACCTAGAACCGACACCTGGAACGGACACCTAGAACCGACACCTAGAACCAACACCTAGAAACGACACCTAGAACCAACACCTAGAACCAACACCTGGAACCAACACCTAGAACCGACACCTAGAACCGACACCTAGAACCAACACCTGGAACCAACACCTAGAAACGACACCTAGAACGGACACCTAGAACCAACGTCTAGAACCGACACCTAGAACCGACACCTAGAACCAACACCTAGAA
>NW_007578268.1:227319-231782 GCF_000690725.1 Stegastes partitus
GACACCTAGAACCAACGTCTAGAACCGACACCTAGAACCAACACCTAGAACCAACACCTCGAATCAACGTCTAGAACCAACACCTAGAACCAACACCTAGAACCGACACCTAGACCGACACCTAGAACCAACACCTAGAACCAACACCTAGAACCAACGTCTAGAACCAACACCTAGAACCGACACCTAGAACTGACACCTAGAACCAATATCTCGAACCAACGTCTAGAACCGACACCTAGAACCGACACCTAGAACCAACACCTAGAACCAACACCCAGAACCAACATCTAGAACCAACACCTAGAACCAACATCCAAAAACTCAAAGAAACAGTGTTGGAGAACACGTCAGTTCTAAGGAATGAACCGTATGAACATCATTCAGGGGACAGAACACGGTGAGAAAACGTTCTGCGAGACGTTGACAGGTTTTGTTTTCCAGACTATCGCAGATTAACTCGAACAAAGTCGTTATTAAAAAACAGCTTTGACATAAATCCTAACTTCTGAAGCACCACAGATGATTTAATGAGGAATAAATTATGCATTCTTCACACTGTTGTTTTCTATTTAATATTAATTATGGTTTGATTTCTGGATTTGGACAGAACAGAGGATTAATTCACCAAACAGCCCAACTAAACTCACATCTAAACACGATTTGCTGCGTTTATGATGCTGTTTCAGTGGAACTGCTGAGAAATGTCACACAAACATCGTTCATCCAGAACAACGTGTCAGTTTAACGACAAAAAAGATGATTTTAATTCTTACTTTCCAACCATCTCAAACCATGAAACACAAGCTAACGTGGTATTAAAGGTCTTCATAGTCAAACGAATGCTGTGAATTTGCTTTTTAAATCCTTGTTAACGTTGTGAGTCCTGAGGAGCGATGAGCTTCTGAACTGCATCGTCCTGCTCTGATGTTACTGCGTTTACGCTTTCTTTGTCCAAGAAACCAGAAAAAAAGACATTTAGCCCAAAAACTGCTTTAAAAACAAAATATCAGGAAACAACCTGCAGGAAAAAACATCAGCTCAGAAAACACAGTAAGACTTTGTTCATCAGTTCCAACTTTTCAACCGTCTCGATCGTTTCTGAAGGAATTAACGCAGCATTCAGTGAGTTTGAAGCTGTTGCTGTTTGTTTTCTTGCTGTTAGATGACATTTACTCTGCAGGAGACGCGATTCTGTGGCTGTTGAGCTGCAGAGCTTCTCTCTATGCAGCAAACATCAGCATCAGATGCTGTCAGTCTCTGTCTGATGACCGGTCAATGGTTTATTCACCTCAGAGGCAATTTTATGAGAAAGTAATAAAAATCTGACTGACAGACGGCGTCCTTTAATATCAGCTCAGAGGACGACGGCGCTCAGCAGCAGTCAACAGAAAACAGTCTCTCCTTCACCACAGTGAGAAGTGACCAGGTGTGATCATGAGTCTGTGTTGGAGTGCTGATGATGCTGTGAGGATCCTTCTCCCCACAATGTGAATCCATTTAGTTTAAGGTGAGAATGAGGCTGAGTTTAGTTAAGCTGTGCCTATAACCATAAATAAAATGGATGTAAAACCCTCTGAAGCGATGGAGACGTGAATGCGTCGGCCAGCAGCTCCTTTTTATTCCACTTTTTGTATTTCCTAAACAAAGCGAGCTGACAAAGGGAGGAGATGTAATCCTGTTAGTAACCAACACCGCCGCTGACCTGCCGCACAATGCTGCACTTATTAGCATGAAATTATTCTCTCCGTGTGCTGCCACTGCCGGAGAGATTTCTATCAGCTTCCTGGTTCTTATTATGATTCTAATGTCTGTTATAATAATCATCCTGATTCCAGAAATGTCAGATGGATCCCAGTGATCGGTCTGTTTAGCTCCGACTTCTCTGGAAGTCTTTTGCAAACATAAACTCATGACGTCAGATTCGGCACCTCGATCCTGTTCATGAGCATCACAAACAGGATCAGAGACCAACGGATCCACCACCGGCGGCTTCATACCCAAAACACAAACAGGGTCGGTTGGCCTCTGAGCTCCAGACAACATTTCTCTGGAAGAGATTCTGAACTTTAAAGTGGACACGAAGCATTTAATGAAGCTAAAGAAGTTACACGATGAATACTTGTGAAGGTAGAGGGTGAATGAATGCAGCAGAGTGTAGAGAAATCCTGGAGGACAACCTGATGCAGTCTGCAGGAGAACTGAGACGTGGAGAAGACTTGGTTTCCATCAATGAGCCGAAGCAAACAGCCAAAGCTCCACAGAAATGGTTTGAAGACAACAAGGTGAAGTTCTGGAGGTCCAGTCAGAGTCCAGACCTGAGAATGTGTCACATGAAACCGTTTAAGTTTTTGTAGCTTGTTGTCCAAAAAGCCAAATTAAACTGACCTTGATTCGATGTTGAGAAGCAGCAAAAGAGGAAACACGTCCTTCATGTACAGACTGAGACAGTCATGGACACGGAGCTCATGTCCACAGCTGCTGAACAGCAGTGAGGCCGGTTCCTCCTCAGGGATACAGCCTGTCCTGCTGGGAGAGCTGATGGCATATGAAGCAGGACGGCATGAACCCACACAGCAGAGTGAGCGCTCTGGTCCACTCGCTGAATATTTTCTGTTCGGATGGTTTGATCCATTATAGATCAGAGGCAGAGCAGCGGCCAGACCGCAGAACCAAATAAAATCAAATCACGGAGAGCAGCAGGTGTGGGAGGTGGACGACACCGAGGCGTTCAGGTGAGATCTCCATGAAAGATTACAAACAGTTGATGTGCTGCTTTCAGTGAGAACGCGGCCGATAAGAAAACAGATGAAAACGAGCCGCTGCAGGTTTGTTCTTCTGCTCAGTTTTATGCTTTCTGACATCAAGAAGACGTGTTTTTCTGATCTGTGAATTAAAGCGAGTGAAGTTTATGGTGATGATGCAACAACAGAGTTGACACCGGCGCGGTTCTGAAAGTGAATCAGCGATGAGTCTCGGCCACATCAAGGATGACCTCGTTTCTCTCACGATCCACGATGAAGACGCACTCAGATAGGAAAGGACGGCAGGAACACCACGGCCCAGAACTTCCCAGACAGAGCAGCAGGATGTTCATCAGTATTCAAACACCGAGCCTCCGTTAGTGAAAGAATAAAACCCTCCGGTGTCTTCAGCTCCAGTAAACACAAACATGGCCGATTCCGTCATGACTGTATCATCCTGGTTTTGTTCTAAACTCATTCAGTGTGTAGCTTTAAATGAGCTGCCGCTGGCCCCGCCCCCTGCCACTGGCCCCGCCCCCTGCTGTTGAAAGTAAACTGGATTGCCTGATCCTGGATCGGAAAACCTGGGATTTCTAAATGTGGAACCAGGCCAACTTTGTTTTCTGTTGGCTTCATCTGCTCCACGTTTGGTTTCTCTGAGACGTTCTCCTGCTTGTTGTACGACTGCAGGAATGAACCGGAGGAAAGTAAAAGGAAGAGCCTGACCTCAGCCCTGCATTCACCGTCCGGCTGTGGTTTCTGGGACTGCAGGACTCCCTGAGCTGGATGTTCTGACCGCAGACACTCGGCCTGCTGCTGTCCGAGTTAATGCTTCATCAGTACTTCAGCCCACAAACCACAGCGAAGCCTCCAGAACCTGGGACGGCTGCAGAGACGCTGACAACGTCGTCGGGTTTCAGCTGTGGCTGAGACTGATTCTGGAAACAGGTCCAGTCTGTTTGTGGGCGTGGCCCCCTGCTGTCAATCATCACACACACCTGAGCCTCGCCATCCAATCAACATCCTGCACAACATGAACTCCTCCTTCTCCTGCTGGGCGACCCGGCTGGTCGTCTCCTCTCAGACCTCCGACGTGTTTCACTGAAGACGTTTATTTAAGAATCCGATGTTCTGCAGAAACAACAATAAAAACGCGTCTTCTTGTTTTTTCCCTTTAAGTTCATCAACTTTCAGTTCAAATTACAGTAAAACCGTAAACGTGGCTTCAGGTTGGCTTCGGCTCAGTCCGTGTCCTTCAGGAAACACCTCAGACTTCATCCATCTACACATCTCTGACGGGGCTTTTACAATTTCTGTTTCCACACCTGCACATTGTTTGTGTTTTCACCTGAGAGTCCACCTCCAGGTTCAGAACCTCCAGGAATAAAAGTCCAAGAGACTCAGACAGAACAGGTCCATCAGAACCACTGAACAGGTCCATCAGGACGCAGTTTCATTATTGATCATAAAGTTCCTGTCAGTGTCTGTCTGTGGATGGATCCATGGTTCTACTAGAACCCAGTCTCTGGTCACATTTCACCACCTGCTGAGGCTCGAACATCAGCAGAACTTGATGTGGTGAAGCTGGACCAGACAAGGTTCTGGTTCTTACATGTTCAGACTAAATGTTGATGTGGATCATTGGTAGGAACCAGAACCTGGAGTCAATAGGTTCTAGATGTTGGTTCCATATTTTGTTTCTAGATGTTGGTTCTAGGT
>NW_007578268.1:232094-234970 GCF_000690725.1 Stegastes partitus
TTTTTGATATTTTCTGTATGCCAATAAGTGACTGGTGGACTCGTGGTACCGCCCACAGTCTGGTGTGTTTAGGCTCAAACTGGAATCTGATAGTTTCACATTTAAGAACGAATAACGGCAACAACAAAACAGAAAAGTCACCCACGCAGTCTGTGGTTGGACTGTAATCAGCTGTAGTCTAGAGCGGTCCGTCTTCAGTTCTGTGGTGCTTCTATTACTTTAATTAAAGTTTAATTTCACACCACAGATGAAACAACAGGTTTCGTCCGGTTCTGAGCCTCCAGCGGGGCGAGCCGTGATGAGACGCTGAACTGTTCCTTGGAGGCCCCACAGGAAGCTGCTTCCTGCAGATGTTTTACCTCCCACATCGTAATCCGGCGTCTGAGGCAGACTGTGTGAATGATTCCAGGTTTGGTGGGAGCTGAGCCCTGCAGACAGACGAGATCGTCCCGTCTGACGGATCGCTGACACTCTTTCTTTCCGGACTTAGAATAACGGCATAATGGCCGCCCATTCATCAAACGGGCCGAACAGAAGGGCGACAGAACGCTGCTGCCTCGTAAGGACGCTGATATTCACAAAGTGCTGCAGAAACGAGCTGAGCGACGGCGACGCCTGCGGTGTAATAGGACACATTAAAGGCTTTTCAGACATAATTGGGTTTCTGGGGTTCGGCTGAATGAGCCGGCCGGAGAAAAAACGTGTCACTCCTGAGTTCTGCCTCATAAATCACTGGAATCACAATCTGTATTTCCTGTCACTCTTTTATTGCACCTCTCAGCTGCGCTTCCACCGGGTTCATCCACCAGAACTCAGCCGGGTCCACGAACGCCTCGGCTGGAGAGACCTTCTGAAGGTCACGTTGGAGGACGATTTATTGCATCTGCAAGTTGGTCAGTTTCACCAAAATGACTCCAAATTTATCTAAAATGATGCAACATTAACCCGAACCCAAAGATCTTCCAGACTGCATGAAAATGTTTCCAGAATTACTCAGATTTGTCTAAGATTAGTTAAAAGTTGTCCAAGATGACTCAATATTTGGCCCAAAAAATTTGAAGTCCTTATAAATCAGAAAAAATTGTGCAGTTTGCACGAGAAAACTGCCCAAAACCGACTCCAAATTCATCCAAAATGTGTCTAAATTGTCCGAAAATGGCTCAATGGATTCAAATGTATTTAAAATTGGTTAAAAATGTTCAAGATCACTCAATATTTGTCTAAAATGATTCAAAGTTTGTCCTAAATGGTTCAGAGTTCACCCAAAATTAGTTGAATTTCTCTAGAATAAGTGAAAGTGTTCCCAAAAGAACTCAACATTGACTCAAGGTTTGTCTAGAATGACTCAAAACAAGCTAAACTGTCCAAGAGAACTCAAAACGCCTCAAAGCAAGATTCAAATGAGCTAAAATCATCCGAGATGACTCAACATTCGCCCAAAATCACCCAACATTTGTCTAAATGAGTTAAAATTGTCCAGAATGTGTAGATGAATGTCCAAGTCAGTCAGAACTCACTGACAATCTGACGACACTAGTTTGATCTGTTCAAAGTGAAAATTGTCAGGAACAACTCGGTTTGTCGATAACAGCTCGAAATGTGTCCTAAACAGTTCTGGAGTTCGTCCAAAATGAGCTGAAATTCTCCAGAACTATTTGAAAGTTGTCCAAGATGACTCAGTGTTCGTCTGAAACTGTTAGAATTTTTCTAAACGACTCCAAACTTGTGCAAAATGACTCAAAACGTGTTTAAAGGTCGTCCTAAACAGCTTGGAGCTCGTCCAAACGTAGCTAAAACTGTCCAGAGAGACTTGAACTGGTCCCAAAACGACCTGAACACTTCTTAGTCCTGACCCTGTGAAGGCGGCGGCCATTTCTGTTCCATGAATCCGCCTCACCGTCTGCGTTTACGTCTGATTAAAAGCATCGTCTTTGTGCTGCTGGAAGGTTTTTATCACAAAGCTGTAATTCGCCGTCTGCATTCAGGCTGAAAATCAACATAAAATGAGCTTTTAGTCTGAAGTTTTTCTTCACAGAAGCTCAGAAAGGACAAGAAGAAGCTACAAAAAGCCAAAGTGCTGCTGAGTGAGAACAGGACAAACCAGCAAACTGAGCTAAACACGAATAAAACCTCCTGAAATGAGCCTGTTCCATTCATAATGAAAGCTGCTTTATGTGCCTTCCAGTCCGTCAGACTCCTCCTCACATCGCCTTTGTTCACGTCTTCGTCTGTATCGTTGGATTTCTCAAGGTTTCCTGTTTTCAAACTGCATTAAACAGTCTAAACTTTTTTTGTGTGTCACTCGGTCCCAGCAGCTCCCTGTTTACCCTCACATTTCCATTTTCACTTTGTGCTTCTTCGCCGTCTGATTTTTTATTTATACTTGAATCACGTCCTTGTGTAACTGGGTTCTCTTAGTTCATCGCGTCTCAGAGGGACGCAGCACAACAGAAGAACCACAAAAGGCTTGATCAGGTTTTCATTACGAACCTTGAAGGGAGGAGACAGAAGCGCTGGAGGCAGGGAAAGAGCTTCTGGAAATGGGCTAAAAGCACAGAACAGAACGAGATCCGGTAACGAGGAAGGAGGCAGACACAGAACAAAGGAGGCAAAAGTGTGAAAGCGCTGCAGAATTAAAAGACAGACGCTCACAGTTCAGCTCATGGACCTGAAACGGCAGAACTTCCCTTTTCTCTGGTTCGTTTCAGCGTTTTGCTCCTGAAGCTGCTGCTGGGAAGCATTTTGAGGACCAAGCCTCAGTCTGAAGGAGGGCTGGTTCAGTACATGATGAACGCTAGCTGGACCTTCTCATCTTCTCCAGGACTCCAGGTGTTCCTCAGGAGGCTTGTAGCATCTGAAGGAAGCAACAAACTGGG
>NW_007578268.1:235575-243356 GCF_000690725.1 Stegastes partitus
CTAGACTTCCTGAAGACAACTGTTACCTTATTTAGCTCAGTGACGCACAACTTCACTGTGTGTGTGTGTGTGTGTGTGTGTGTGTGTTTCCTGATGTTTGTACTCAGTCGTGCATCCAGAGTGTGTTAGTGAGTCTGAGTGAGTGTTTTGTGGTGATAAGACGACTCTTTGTTTCACCTCAGTAACACACACACACACACACACACACACACACACACACACACACACACACACACACACACACACACACACACACACCCACACACACACACACACGTCACCACTACACCCAGTGGAACTGATTTATGTCCAGTTTGGCCCAAAGAAAGAAAATCCTTTGAGGACGCATCATCATTCAACTCGTCTCCACAGAGGATCCGGTTTGTTTCTGGAGCTTCACACTTCAGGGTTCTGAGGTGTTCTGACGTGGTGGAACCGAGCAGAGGTTCTGGTTCTGTAGCTCTGGCTGCGTCCATTCAGACTGTGACCTTCTCGTCCATTAAACCTCCTCCAGTCATTTTCTCTGTTGAGGTGATTAACGGGTCAAACAGGAAGTCGAGCGTTGAGTGAACCAAAGATGAGGAGCTGCTTCCATCTGTCTGTTGTCCAGGTCTTACCTTCTCCTGTGTAGGTCCTCCTCTCTGATTGGTCCAGACGCCACGTCCTCTGGAGGCGTTCTGTGGTTTCAGCAGCTGATTCTTCTGTCGTCAAGTGGCAGTGTCTTGTGGTCATTTTGTGTTTGTTTGTTTTTTTGCTAACGTTGCTTCTCCGTGGTCGTTGTGCATCCTTTCATCATCGCTGTGTGTCTCTGTGGTGGCTTTGTGTAGCTTTGTGGTCATTTTATGTGTCTTTTGTGGTCAATCTGCATCACTTTGTGGTTATTTTGTCTTTTTTTTTTGCAGATTTTGCTCTTCCATGTTTCTGTTGCATCCTTTCGGTATCATTGTCTGTCTCTTTGTGGTCATTTTGCATCTTTTTGTGATAATTTTGTGTCTCTTTGTGGTGGTTTTGTGTCTGTTTGTGGTCATTTTGCACATCTTTAACATGTAAAACCGTGCTGAGTCGTGATGAATCAGTAGAATCGGTGGCGACCCGACTGCAGAAACAAGTGAACGAAGCCACGAGACAATCTGACAAAACGAGTGTGAGAGAACAAATCCTGCAGCAAACACAACAGGAAGCCTCCCGAAGTCATTTACACTCGTCACAGTTTCTGTTCAAGGCTGCACAGCTTCTCATTTAGAAGTCAAGAACCTGCAACGGCTCCAACACACCAGCAGCAACATTCATTCCTCCTCTTCTGGCAGCTCGACGGCAGGATTTAAAGCCGTTTGTTTCTGCTGCAAGCGGCTGCATCCTGCGGCTCAGCGACGCCTTATCAGGGCCCAAAGCCTCCTCAGAGCTCAGGAAGAAGAAGAACGCTGCACATGAACGGTTTTATTCATTGTTTCTCAATCAGGTGATTTAAAAAGACTCATGGTCTGACTGAGTTCAGAATAAACTCAGATTTACTGTAAAATGATCCTCAGAGAGAAAGTCAGAGAACAGAAAGTCCTGCTCATTCATCTGTCAATCACAGATACAGAGAGTCTTCTTCCTGAAAGGGGCGTGGCCAGCAGCAGGGGGCGTGGCCAGCAGCAGCTCATTTAAAGCTACAGACACAGTTTAGAATAAAACCAGATCATTCAGTCGTGATGTTTCAGAGTTTCCTTCATTTGCGACCACATCGAGGTTCCATATTTTGTCCCTTTCAGCAGTTTTCACGTCTTGATGTCGTGTCTTGTTCCAGCTAAAACCTTCTTTCACTGTTAAACTCTTCCAGTGAACTGACCAGTGCAGACTTTTTCCAAACTAAGCAAAGACCTGAACAACTTCAGCAGCAGATAAACTGGACGTGGATCTCCGGTCTGGAGCTCCTAGCAGCACCTGACAGGTCAGAACCCAGCCAGTGAGAGGAACCAACCGGCTGCAGAGAAACATCTGCTCGTGTCGGCTTCACCAGACGACAAACGGAAACAACAACCAGGACATTCAGCTCCACTGGAAAGGAAACCGTTAAAACAGTGAAACTAACTCGGTCTGACTGGTTGTTCTGGTCCAGATATCAGATCTATAATACATGAAAGGCTGCCGTGTCCGGCCTTTGTGAGGATGTTGTTTCCAAACCTTCAGCCTTTGTTCTGCCGCCACGTTTATTCTGACGATCAGCTGGTGCCTCAGACAGAAGGACAAAAGAACATCAGCAAACTCTCCACAGATGTTACCATCATATGGTACAACCAAACTACCTACGATACACACTATATATAGAATATACACACTATAGGTACTACAGATAATACACACACTATACACACTATACATGCTATATATAGAATATACATGCTATAGGTACTAAAGATACTAAAGATGCTATCTCCATGTCTCCAGACTTCTCCTCTCTGCTCTGCTCGTCAGATGTAGAAAGATGTTCCACCATCAGATGTAGAAAGATGTTCCACCATCAGCTGAATGTATTTCCACCAACTGGCTCCTCTGGTCTCTGGTTCTGATCCGTGCTGCATCCATTCATTGATCCAGTAGGATGGATTCTCCTTCAGTCTCTCTGAGGAAACTCTGGCTGCAGCTCACTTGAAGCTCTCTGAACGTTTCCTGTTGGTCTCAGCTGGGTCAGTGGTGGATTCTCTGACACTTTGCTGCGTTGACATCCTGGTTTTTGACGCTTTCGTAGATAGAATTCAAGGTAATGTGTCCAGATCCAGTTGTTTTTTCATGTTGATGGGTTATATCACTTGTCTGATGATGTGCAGTGTTGATGTTCAGGTTTTAGATGTTCCAGTGCATTAAGGACCATGAGGGGTTTTTGCATTTTGCAGCAGTAACACTCAGATTTATGACATTCTGCTGCAGTGATGTCCAGGTTGTTGTGCTTTGGTGCAATAAAATCCAGTAAAATAACATAAAGGTGTACTGATATTCAGATCTTTTACATTTTGTTGTGTCACTTTCCAAGTTTTTGACATTTTAAAGCATGAACATCCAGTTTTTTTGGCGTTTTGTCGCGTTAGCGTCCAGGTTTGTTATATTTTGGGTTGGTAATGGTCAGTTTTTTTTGACATCCTGCAGCAATAACATCCAGGTTTTTGACATTTTGGTGCTTTAACATCTGGGTTTTTGACACAGGATCTTCTCCAGCTGACGGCCTGAAGCCTTCGGGCTGAGCTCTGGGAAACACGAGTCTCCGGAGTTCGACTCTCCAGGATTTTCAGCTTTCAGAAACACGACCGGAGAAGCTGCGAGGACGCCAGCGGAGCTCTGAAACGTTCTGCGCTGCAGGCTACATGTCAGTCAGTCCTCAGCTGTCTGAATATTCACTGAGTGAGAATCACGAGTGTCGTATCGACTGCGACTGTTCGACTCATGATCCGTCAGATTTACTCAGCGTTTACTTACAAAGATCCAGAGGAGAGCTCACATCAGTTCGTCTCTTAAACTTTCCTGTGATGCAACAAGAGCCTGTGGAAGCCACAAACACTCCTCGGTTTGTCTCTGACGCTGAGCAGCTCTGCAGGGATCCAGCAGCGAGATATTAAAGTCTTAAACCTTTAGCGGAGCTGCAGCTTCCTCTGGGCCTCGGCTGCATGTTGGCTCTGCTGCTCTTTCATCTTCTGTGCATCACTCCCTCCTTAATGAGTCTGTTTCAGGCGTCTTCGTTCTCGCCGCTGATCTCTGCCTGAGAATCAAAAGCTCTCATTACATCATGTTTTCTCCACCTGTCGAGGGTTTCTGCTTCGTCTGCAGAACCCGTCCAGGAGTTTCTGCGACCTGATGCAGGAAGAAGAGCCGTCAGCTGCACATCTGAAGAGACAAAAGGTTAATTAGTCCTGGAAAGAGGAAGATAAAAGAAAAAGTTAGAAACAGACGAGTCTGCAGCCAGAAGAAAGTGGAGCTGATGGTGGACGTCAGGCAGCTTCAGGCGGGTCGGAGGTTTCTAACGGACCAATACAAGAATCACGACAAAAAGATGCAAAACTACCACAAGAACAGACCAAATTACCACCGAAGTTAGTAGAAAAAGATGCGTAATCAACATGAGAAGACACAAAATCTGTACAAAAAGACATCAGATTACAAAACAGCAGACTGTCGAGTCAGTAAAGTGAAAGAGAAAAGTCAGAAACAAGGTTGTGCTGCTTTGTGCTGCTGTTTTAAGACAAATCAGAATCATGAGTCAGACGAGCTGCGTTCCATGATGTCTATCTGAGCATCACTTGAATTATCACTCTAGAAAAACTACATAAAAATAGAAAAACTTGCAAAAATATCCCCAATTTTGCAATAAAAGTTTGCATTTGATGATGTTTTTCACTTTTTCTGAAAAGAGTTCATGATGTTTGTGGATGGAAACAAGTTTTTAAAGTCTAGTTTCTGTCATTATCTTTGACTTTAGTTGTTTCTGTGATCCGTTTCCCTTTTTAGTTACTTCCTGTTTTATTTTGAAGTCACCTTTTCTTGTGTTTTTACTTCCTCTGCCTCCCGTCTGATTGACCTGATGAGTCTCGTCTCCTCGTCAGCATTAAGGCTTTAATTAGTCTTTGTCTCGGTCACTTCGTCCTGTTTGTTTTCCGTTCACCTGCCTCATATCAGACTTCCTGTTTGCTCACCTGAGTTCTTCCTGTTCACCTGCCTCGTGTCAGACTTCCTGTTTGCTCGCCCGAGTTCTTCCTGTTCACCTGCCTCGTGTCAGACTTCCTGTTTGCTCACCTGAGTTCTTCCTGTTCACCTGCCTCCGGTTGTACTTTGGGTTTTTCAGCCTTTTCGTGTTTGTGGCTTGGTGGTTTGCTGCCTGCTTCAGACTGGTCTGGCCTGCGGTTGGTTCTTGTGTGAGCCTGATGTGATGTGTTCAAGGTGGAACATGTTTAGAACGTTCCTCTGTGTGACGTTGAAGGAAGGATGGTCTGGATGCAACATTCAGAAAATGTTTTCAAGATGAGTTAAACGACGTTCCTCTGCTGCGATACGTTAACGAAGGTGGAACATTCTGGTCAAACGTTCTGGGGATGTTGTTGAGGGAACACATTGTAGAAGCTATGTTCCATGACAACAGCGTAAGAACGTTCTCAACGCAACGTTCAGTTTTGGGGCCATAATAAGATCGCCAAACATTCAGGGAACGTCTTTAGTTCAAGAACATTCTGGGAACTCAAAGAAAACATGAGCACCATCCTAGCTGGTGAGAGACCAGAAAAACGAAACCAAACACACGATGGAGGAGAACTTCTGACCGTCTGTGTTTCCCTCCACAACCAAACAGAAGTCAAACGTTCCCTTTGGAACATGTCAAATCACCACGTGCACCTCTTGATGGTGGTTTTTTGGGTGTTTTTAATTGGTTTTCTCTGCAGTCGTACTGCAAAATAACACACTATAGTAACAAACATGATGATTTTTATCCAAACAATGATTTTACTATTTACTGATATCAGTCCGATTTAGCATTTAAGGTAAACGGTGAATTCAAAGTGCAATAAATAAGACGTTAAATGATTCATATGGATTCAAACACTGATGGAACCATGAAGTGGTAGAAAACAGACTGTAAATAGTCCTTCACATTCATCTGCAGGTTTTTGTTTTTTCTGTATTTTTGTTAGAAAATGTAAATGAGTCCTGCAGAACTGAGCGTTTTCTTAAATGCCAACCAAAGACAGAATCTGTTTACAGGTTTGTGCCTTCGGGTGATGCTCAATCATGAATTTAATTTCCCCAAAAACCAGCAGTTGACTGTCTCCGTGTGAAACCTGCACCTCTGAGGAGCTGCTGGAAGCCGATTAGACGTCGTTGCTGCTGAAGGATGTCGGGACACGAGCCGGTTCTCTGCAGCGAAGTTTGAAGTTACAAACGAGGCGCTTTGCTGCAGCGCCGCTCTGCTTCCTGTCACACTTCCAGCACAAAGCGACGTCCTCGGGCTTCTTTGTTTGGGGGTTTTCAAAGGAGTTTAGCAGAAAACTCCCTCTCTGAGCAAATGCAGAGGATGATGCTAGCAGCCAGACATGAACTCTGGTTACTGGATTTAAAAGCTCAGATTTCTCTCTCAGACTTTTTATTCCATGTTTTGTCCTGTTCACACCACAGAGAGGGGAGCAGCCAGAATCCAGCCGGTCACATCTGAACCCCGTCAAACCCTCAGCATCGACTGTTCCTCAGAAAACAAGAAAACCGACGTGACTCTTTAATATGAACTGTAAAAATCAGTTTCCTACTCCTGTGACTTGAAACTCATCCAAGAAGAGTGAAAACTGCCCAAAATATCCAAAACTAGTTCCAGTTTCTGACAATTCTGACTTGAAACTTGTGCAAATTTTATTTTTTTAAAATCAGCAAAATAACTAAAAACTTGTTCATAATGAGTGAAAACTGACAAAGAATATCCTAAACGGACTTAAAACTACTTTAAAACCCACTGAAATCTCTTAAACAGCTAAAACAACATTGGATAGTTATAGTTTTAGAAGAATATATTGTTCTTTCTACAGTTTAACTGTGATTTTATTTGACAATTTATCTTTTTGTTTTACCCGTTTTTGTTGAATTACAAAAACATGTCGAGTCAATTCACAGAAATAAATCTTATTTTACACATTAACCAAAAAAAAACTGTAAATATAGTCAGAAATAATAAATAAGAATTAATTAACAACATCTGACCAGAAGAATAGATTGAACCTTTCTGTCTCTGTTAAAGGCCTCGCTGGTTTCTCTGCTGCTGAAGCTGCAGGTTTCCCAGATTCAGAATCACGTCCTCGGAGATCGTCTGTCTGTCTGTCTGTCTGGCGTCTGTCAGAGCGAATGAAAGTGAAGCTTGGAGACATTTTCCAACCACAGAAACAGAAGACGACAGATTGAGGAGCGTGGAAACAAAGCAGACGCCCACAGATGTGCAGCAGCTGTCAGACGCACAAAACCAGTCAGAGCGGCGCTGACAGCTTCTTCTGGATCCGCTCAGAGCCTCCGCCCAGACCGGACGCCTCTCCTGGAGGCTGATCCAGATGTTCCTGCTGGAGGACGGAGCTCTGCTGATCTGAGGAGAACCTGAAGCTGTCGCCAGGTCTTAGTTTGTTTCCATCACAAATAAATCCCAAACGCTGTAAACCGGTTCTGGCCGTCTTTGCAGGATGTGCGTCTGGTTGTGGTGGTTTGGAGAGAAGGTTTAAACAGAGGTTTTGCATAAAATGAAGAAGCCAGAAACTGAGGAACATTTTCTCTCTGAACCATGTCCCTGAACATTTCCATGTCTTTTTTATTTTAACAGTTTCCTGGTAGCTCACTGGTTTTCTGTTTAATTAAATTACAGATAACATTTTGTCAAATCTCAGAATTCACCTGCTGACAGTGAAAAGCACAGAAGTCCATAATGTTGGAGGAGAACCGAGCTCTGATGACGAGGAGGTCCAGAACGTCTCCTGTGGATCGACCTGCTGCAGCGTTAATGAGAACCGAGCGTTCTCCTCATTAGCACCTCCTCTGATCTCCTCCCGTTAATTAGCTTCTTCTCTCCTTCCACCGTCCTCTGGCTTCACGGCTCCGAGTAAAAATAGAACGAATCACATCATCTGTGTCCAACAGCTGATGCCACGCTGTGGTTCTACCTGAGGTTCTGAGGTTCTACTGAAAGCTGTAGGCTTTGGGTCCACCCAGATCTGAGGTTCTGTGCAGGTTCCTCTAACCCTACATCTACCCTCTGACTCTACATCTACCCTCTGACTCTACATCTACCCTCT
>NW_007578268.1:245784-251411 GCF_000690725.1 Stegastes partitus
CTACATCTACCCTCTGACTCTACATCTACCCTCTAACCCTACATCTACCCTTGTGTGTTATCATTTAGTCAGTCGGGGAACCAGTATCTACAGATAATACATCTACCCTCTAACCCTACATCTACCCTTGTGTGTTATCATTTAGTCAGTCGGGGAACCAGTATCTACAGATAATAAATATTGAATGACTCTGATCAGAGTTCTTGAACAACTCCTTTCACATCCTTCCCAGAGTTTGGTGACACTTCTTCCTGCTGAAGTGATCTTTACAGGAAGTCGTGTTATCAAACTGTGTGCTGACTTTGCTGTCCAACGCAATGAGAATTCATTTCAGATCGAGATCTCTCTGAAACTTGCATCATGTGGACTTAAAATGAAAAGTGAGCTAACAAGCTAACCTTGAGGACGAGTCAACATGAGCCGGACATGAGCGAACTCTTCACATCACTTCATGGACAAACACACAACCAGCAGGAACACAGTTAATGTCTGCATCATCACGTTGTGTTTAGATGTAGACGTCCTGTTTTCAGCTGTCTGACCTGACTGGAGGACGACTTCTTCAGACACACTGAGGAAGCATCAGGTGTGGTTTCCTCTGAGCTTATCTCTGAGCAGGAAGCAGCCGGCCAGCAGAGTGTTTGATGCTGAGCAGAACCGTCCACGGCTGTAAACTCCGTCACAGCTTCAAGCAGCGAATCAAACCGAGTGTCTGCAGCGAAAAACACTTCAGATCCTCGAGAGGTGAGTTTCTGCAGAACCGGACCCGTTCGCTCTCTTCTCGCTGAGACCCGAACGCCTTTAAATGACGTACGAGTGCTGAAGCCATCGTCCTCAGTCTGAGCCGACCTCAGCCTTCAACCAGGAAAGTTCGTGTTCAGATTCACACCCGAGGTTTCCTCAGCAGGAGGACGTAAGGATTGATTTTATGGTCGTACGTTGAGGAGCAGAAGGAATCCATCGCCCGGCTCTACCTGATGCTACCAGGCAGGTGTCTGAGGGTTAAACAGCTTCAGGTCAGTCGGGTCAGTTTCCAGACCTGAAGGTTTTATAGTTTCACACCAGAGGTCCACATCACAGCGTTGGCTCATCAACGGGCAAAACCCTGGAACGACCAGAGAAAGACACAAAAGTAGTCAAAGCGTGATGAGGTTCATCTTGTCTGCTCTGATTCCAGGCATAAGGTTTCTTTGTTTGTCAGACCATGAGTCTTCTTTAGACAGGAGCTGTTATTACCTTCGACATGTTTCGACTGCTATATCAGACCACCGCAACAGAACCAACCACATCACGGACCGGGACAACGCAAACATCATCGCATCAGAGAGCACCAAGTTTAAACGCTGGATCAGGAGGCCATAGAAGTCAGGAGGCCAGCCAAAGACACCATGAGCCGTGATGAGGGGGCACCATGCTGTCCCACTCCTGCAGAGACCACCGGGCGGCAGGAGGCGTGGCCCGTCGGGTCAATCTGACAGACTGCCAGGCGGGTTACGCCTCCTCCAGGAAACCAGCAGCTGATGAAGACACGTCACCACAGACGTCAGTGACGTTTCTGAGGACGACTGAAGTGACAGTCGAAACATGTCAAAGGAAAACAGCTCCTATCTAAAAATACTCAGGCTGATAAAAAAGAATCCTTCTACCTACAAAATCAGTGAAATAAAACAAAATGAGGGAGAGAAGGCAAGAATTCCTCAAACACCATGAAACAGCACAAACAGCAGGAATGAATCCTGGACTGGTCGGTTTGAACTTAACCGATTTAAAATGCTGTAGTTTGAATGTTTGAAGTCTACAAAGTCAGAATGAACATGTATGTCTTTTTTTAAATAAACATGTATGTTTACATCCTGTCCACCAGGATTCTGTCTCTGAGCTCAGCAGGCTGATGCTGTGGACAGACACCAGCTCTTGGTGACCACAGAAGATCTTCAATCTCAGTAAACAGCGTTTGTCTGAACGCCGTCCCTCACTGAAGCTTCACACGTTTAATTTATCTCTTATTGGGAGTCCGACGTAGCTCCAGTGTCTCCGATCCGTCCACCCAGAGGAGCAGGAACCTGAAATTAAACCACTCTGTTGTTTATCGCTGCTGCTCCGAGACCTGGAACATCTCGAGTCTAATCTTCTGTTCTGACCGTCTCACGTCAGGCGGCTTCAACCCTAAAATTTCCCCTGAGGAGCTCCAGTGATGAATTTCCACCTGGAGGTCACTGTGTTAACTTGTCATGAGGAAAAGGCACCGAGACACCAGCTGATTGATGTCCTCGTTAGCTTCTGAGCACAACGAGCATTCGTCTCTTAACAAACAGATCGTTGAAAAGCAGAGAAAGAAAAGAGACAGAAAAACAACGACACAAACCAGAGCCAGAGGGAGACGTGGTGCCAGGTGGAGGTTCTCAGGTTTCCAACATCCATCTTGGAGGTAAATTCATCGTCACACAGATCATTTGTGTTCAGTCTGGAGTTTGACATTTCATAGATCACACAGTTTTCCTTCCAGTTAACTTTATTAGGGTTTAAATTAATTCATCACACAGCTGCTGATTCACTTCAACTCTTCCTTCAATCTCCCTCAGCCAGGAAGTGAAAGTCAAGACACAAACCAGATGGTGGAGCATCAACATGAGCTGAGAGGTGATGGAGAAGGAAGTTCTTCCTCCAGAAGCAGAACCTTAAAGCTCCACTGAAGTCTGCTGCTGGTCACATGGACAAAGAAAAGGCCTTCTGGAGGAAAGTTCTGGTCAGATGGAACAAACACTGAGCAGAACCATGTCTGGAGGAGAGAAGGTGAGGCCTTTAACCCCAAGAACACCAAACCTACCATCAGGCATGGAGGTGGCAGCATCATGCTCTGAGCTGGAGCTTTACACAGAGTAGATGGACCAATGAAGAAGGAGGATCACCTCCACGTTGTTCAGGAAAACCTGAAACCATCAGCAGAAGGTTGATCTGACCCCAGAGCATAATAATAATACCACCGCCGTGCCTGACGGTGGGGATGGTGTGTTGAGCCGCTGATCTGTAGAAAATCTTCTTCTTTCTGGTAATTGTGTCTAATTTTAGAGTCTCAGAGGAACAAACATGGTGACAGAACGTCTGAGGAGTTTCTCTTCATGGTTCATGTTAACATCAGCTACAAACACACTCAGAGGACAGCGGGTCTGAGACGCTGCGTTCGAGTGCTGCTCGGTAAACAGCGCCGCCGTGATGTTTACGACCCAGAACACCGAGCTGGAGAAGCTTCCTTTAGTCCCTGAGGTGTGTGTTAATGTGTGTAGCTGTTGCGGCTCTGGGCATCGTGTCGAGCGCACACCGGGCGGGTCAGCAGCGAACACGGCGACCCGCTTGTTAACCTCCAACATTTCCTTCATTCTGCTGTAAGAAAACAAACAAATTGGCTGCTGGAGGTCACAAAGTCACACTCGTGGTGTTTTCTCTCTTTTCTTCTTCAGCTTAATTATTCTGCATCTTTTCTGCTTCCAGCAACTTCAGAATAACTCACTTCTGTATTTGTTCGCATTCATTATAAAAGCAGCGGTCAGCGCCCGTTCAGGTCCGTCACATTCCTCACAGTCCGTCCTGCTCGCCCAGACCGTCAGCCTGAAGCTGGGTCCGTGTGATAATCGTGTTTGTGTGGCGTGACGTGAGCCACGGGAGCACATGTACAGGACACGCCTCCTCCTGCTGAGTCCAGCTGTGGGTCGCTGAGTGTCAAACTGGGAGATCCTCGTTTGACTGGAGGCTGCAGGAAGCAAACCAGCAGCTCTGGAGCTGCAGCAGTGGATGGAGTTGAACAGGTTGATCATAAGAAAAGAGACGTGTGGAGCTGGATGAGGAACTTCAGAGTTCACGTTTCTGTTATTTGCTCTCACAAACTCAGTTCTGTGAAACGCTGTGGCTGAATTTTTAATGTTTCAGACGTGAACATTTCTCTGTTCTCACCTTAAAGCAACGTGTGAACCCATTTCCAGGTCCGGAGGCGACCCTCCACCTGTCCACCAGGTGGCCCCATCCTGCTGCTGCAGAGCTGAGGAGGCTCATCAGCTGATTGGGCCACACCTGGGCCCACTGGTTGTCCTGGTTTAAACCCGCCTCGGTCTCAGTCCAACACCAGCAGCAGGTTCTGTTTGTTCTGTTGAGCCAAACTGGAACTACTCAGAACAGTTCCATCAGAACCACTGAACGGATCCATCAGGACACAGTTTCTTTACTGACCCATAAAGTTCCTGTCAGTGTCCGGACCGATCCGTTCTCAGCGTTGTCATTCAGACCACTGACGTCTTTGTCTTTCATGCTGAACTGGGTTTCAACTGATTTTGGATATTTTTGTGTCGTTTTGGACAAACTTTAAGTCAAAAGCTAAAACCAGAACCTTGTCTGGTCCAGCTTCACCACATCAGGTTCTGCTGATGTTAGAGCCTCTGCAGGTGGTGAAATGTGACCAGAGACTGGGTTCTAGTAGAACCATGGATCCATCCATAGACAGACACTGACAGGAACTCTCTGGGATCAGCAATGAAACTGTGTTCTGATGGATCCGTTCAATGGTTCTGGTGGACCTGTTCTGTCTTCAGTACATTTCATGTTTTGTTCTTTTTATTTCTGGAGATTCTGAACCTTGAAATGGACTCACAGGTTTTTATTTGAGGGTGAACATTCTGAATATTCATCCAAACTGTGTGTCTGGTTTTGGTCCTGAATAATAAAAGCTGAGTTCTGGGCGGACGGGAACTCGCGTTCTGGGTTCTTCTCAGCAGCCGAATGTAAGAACATGACAGAGTGGAGCTGACCTCGAGGTAGAACATCTCCAGCTGGAACCGGGTCGAGCTCCTACCGAAGCCTCGTGGGGACGCAGCAGCTAACGGGCCGACCCGACAGAGACGTCGGTGATTCTGAGGCATGAGTCGGTCATGAATTAGAAATGATCCGGTTTCATTCGCTGCACGTTCGGCTGTTCTGTACAAACACATGGAGCGCCCATTAAAAATGAATGGAGATGTTCTCAGGCGGGCATCTGCATGATGGAGATGTTTATGACTCCGTGTTCTGATGCAGGCTGATGTGAGGCGCTGACAGGCTGTAAACCACAGAAACAGTGGTACCGGCTCACGTCCACATGTTCAATCTGTGGTTCTGTAGAAGCTGATCTGTGCCGTTCTGCAGTTTGTGCGTCTTCTAATGACGTGAACGTGTTTTTAATTCGCCGCTGTCCTGTGAATCCTCGTCCGTCAGACGCTGCTCGACACGATTACTTCCTGATGAGACTTTGGCTGCCTGACTGAACCTGAGAACAGAACAAAGTCCGTCTGAGGAACCGGGTTCCTGTCAGGCCCATCAGGGCAGCGCTGCACAGGTAAAGACTGCTTCACACAGTCGAGCTGCTCTTCATGGAACCTGATGCTCATCCGGTTAACGAGCTCCTTCCTCGTGTCTCATCAGCAGCTCATCCAGGACAGGATTTAAAGATGTCTTCACTCAGACCCGTCAGCTCACTGCCACAGGAACCACATCCATCTGGTTAAAGGGCTCCTGTGATTAGAACTGCTGGGTTGGTGTAAGCAGCCTGGTGAAGGACGTCTGAACCTTCCTCCTCCTGGTTCTGACCCTGTAGAACCAGAACC
>NW_007578268.1:252371-259627 GCF_000690725.1 Stegastes partitus
GGAACATCTTTCTACAGATGATGGTGGAACATCTTTCTACTGATGGTGGAACATCTTTCTACTCTCCTTTCTGTCATTTTTTTGTCTCTTTTTTGTCATTTCGTTTCTTGTTTTTGTCGTTATTTGTCCTGTTTGTTCTGTTTTGTGTCCAGATGTTGTCGTCTTCACCGTCTTTATTTTCTTACAGAGTGACTTCGCTGAGTTTTCAGGAATCAACGACGAAGGAGGGATTTTAAACGCTTTCATTTTTTTTTTTGTCCACCACAGCAGCCGTTCTGTCATGAATTTAAAATGTGACACACGACAAAGAAATGAGAATAAATCTCGCTGACTGACGGCAGAAAATGAAGCTGCTGAATGTTTAATGTGCTTAAAGAGACGGTTTATGTGTCGATGTTCACACTTCATGCCTCAGAATGAACGTATGGTGTCCCATGTTATGAGATGAAGCCTGTCAGCAGCAAACCCACAAACTGACCAGCTAACTAGCCGTCTGTCTGTGCTAACCAGCTAACTAGCGGTCTGCTAATCAGCTGACCACCACCTCCAGTCACATGACTCTGTGTGAAGCTGCTGGTTGGAGGAGGAACGTTGGACTCTTCAGGGAGAATCATTCAGTTCTACGTCGTTTAAATCAGTTGCCAAAGAATCCCACCAGAGCCGCTCAGCTTCAGGTTAATTAAACCTGATGTGAGTGAAACGCAGAAACAGTGTTTTATAAAAAAAACACAGCATCAATAATAGAAGAGAAAGTTTTCAGCTGAAGTGGAGATCTTGAACATTTATACCATAAAAACAAATGATCTAAAAACAGACGATCTGGCAGCTCGTGTGTGAAATAAATAAGATATAAAAATATATTAATCATAATGATTGACATATGTGGATGAACATCTGTATGTGATTTAAACAGTAAACCCGGCTGCTGATGGAGACGTCATGTTGGTTCACATGTTAACACGTTAATTAGTTTTATTTTTACTGGATTTATCTGGGATTTAACCAAACAGTTAAATAATATTTCAGAAACATATATTTATGAATGTTCTGTGGGTTTCCACCTTTAATATCTGTACATTAACATGTTTGCAGATGTGAACTGTGGCGTCATGTCGCAGCTCAGTGGTCAAACTACAGATGGTTGATGTGGACGTGATAGTTTCTCATTTTGTTTTACTGTTAACATATAAATGAAGACACCATCCTTGTCAGGAGATGGGTTTGGGCTGTGCGTTGGTGAGGTCCATCTCCTGCAGGTTTCCACCAGAGGGCGCCCTGGAGGGGCTCGTTCCCTGCAGGTGTGTTGTCCACACACCTGTGATGCATCAGGCTCGTTACTTCCTGGATATAAGGAGCTGGCTGCCAGTCGCCTGAGTGTTAGCCTACGTGGTGACTTCAAGCCTCCTCCAGAGTTCTTCTCGTGTTCCCTCCTGAGCCTCTGAGTAATTGTGTCTCTCCTTCTCTGAAGGTTCCTTCCAGTGAACCCGTTCCTCACATGTGGTTCCCCACAAACGTACCTGCACCAAACCATCTGGTCACGACTGGTGAACACTCCTTCTTGTCTCCAGCCTGTCCACCCCGGCCGTCCACACCCAACCCCTCCCTGGTCCTCATCTCCCAGCTCCTGGTTCCCCACGTCCAGGTCCCGACCCGGATCAGCCTCATCAGTGCACATTTCCAACTTTGTAATAAATAACACGATTCTGACTCCATTTCTCCTGAAGGTTTCTCTGCATGTGGTCCAGAAGCTTCAACAAAACCATGACAACCAGAAGTTTAACAAAAACAAAAACTACTTTCTGTCATCATAGTTTTAAAGGTCTGTTCCACCAAATCGGACTTTTTATCAACGTATTAATAGTTTAAAGGTTGATTTAAAGCAAAATACTGCTTCCTGTTCAAGTACTTTGAGTTTAAATGTTCTTAATTTAATATTTCTTTCTGTGCTTACCTGCAGTTTAAAGATTTGTTCCTCACACGTCTTCCTACAGAAACTGGATCAGCACCTGTTACAGATCCGGTTCTACAGAATCTAAACTAGAACACGTCAGCAGAACGCTAAAATAGAACCAAACAGTAGAAACACTAAACAGTAGAAACACTACAAAATAATACTTTTTCCAGATCTATCGGCCGCTGAGGTCGGAGCTCTGAGGAAACATCTGAGCAGTGAAGCAGAACCTGGTCCGACATCAGAGGCTTGGGGCGGGTCGGCCCGTTGTGTTCCTGTCCGGTGTGAAGAAGCAGCAGAACGGAGGCTCGAGCTCATTACTGCAGCTCGTTAGGAAACGTCCCGGATCATTAATCTGAGCAGCAGCAGGACAGAGATGGATGGAAGAAGTTTGTTGGAGGAGGAGACGGCTTCAGATGTGTGACAGACGGAACTCCATCACCTGCTGGAGACATCACAGGAACTTCTGTACCTGAATAAGTAAACTGTCCAACTGGACCTCTGCTCAACTCTCCATTTAAAAGATGTGATGATTTAGCTACAGTCATGAGCTGAAGCTTCCATCCACCAGTAGAGTCCAAGTTCATCATGTCTTTAGTCTCCAGTGACTCCTAGAACTCTGAATGTTCTCTGATGGAACCAATGAAACATGAACCTTTGTCTGATGGAGAAGGAAGTTCTTCCTCTACAAGCAGAACCTTAAAGCTCCACTGAAGTCTGCTGCTGGTCACATGGACAAAGAAAAGGCCTTCTGGAGGAAAGTTCTGGTCAGATGGAACAAACACTGAGCAGAACCATGTCTGGAGGAGAGAAGGTGAGGCCTTTAACCCCAAGAACACCAGACCTTCCATCAAGCATGGAGGTGGCAGCATCATGCTCTGGTTCTGTTCTGCTGCCAGTGGACCTGGAGCTTTACACAAAGTCAGTGGAACCATGAAGAAGGAGGATCACCTCCAGGTTGTTCAGGAGAACCTGAAACCATCAGCAGAAGGTTGATCTTGGACACAGTTGGATGTTCCAACCAGACAATGAGCCCAAACACACATCAAAGTGGTGAAGAAGTGGTTCCATCAGGCTGGAATGAAGGTTCTAGACTGGTCTCCCCAAAGTCCTGACTGGAACCATCCAGAACCTGTGGACTGATGAAGGAACAAGTCTGAGTCAGAAAGTTTAGTTGAACTGCAGCGGTTCTGTCCAGAGGAGTCAGAGATGGACCAGAAGCTGGTGGACGGAACCAGAAGAACCCAACTGAGGAGAACATGGACGTTTAACCAGATGTTAACGTTTCTGTAGGTTGATGATGAAGATTCAGGAGTCCCTGGAAACTAAACGACGACATGATCAACGTGGACTTTACTTGGACAGAACCTTTAGTTCATGACTGTTTCTGGTCATTTTATCTCCTCCAGAACTAAACTGAAACTAAACTAAGCTAAATGGACCAGCTGAGGCTCCTCGGCTCTGGTGCTGCTTCTGTTTTCCTCTTTGGATGAGAGTCCCACAGAGGCTTGTTGGTGTTTTAGTTCTGGTTCTGTGGCGGTTACACAAAGGCTGAGCGTCTGACATCAGGGAGTCTTCGTTATCTCAGGTGAGCAGCGGTGAGGCGTTCAGGTTCTCACCTCTGGATGAACCCTGAAGAGCAGCAGAGGCTAAATCGAGCTAAAGAGGCAGGTCGGGGGATTTCTGAAGGGATTAGAGCAGCTGCTCGTTCAAACTGGGTGTCAGTCACTGAGGTTTGTTCTCGTCTGAACATTTGTCACGCTGCTGCCAGAAGGTTAAAAATATCAGCTTCAATCCGCCTTCACGGGAGGCAATTAGCCACAAACTCGTCAACGGAGAAATGATGTAGTTCAGAAAACACAAAGTGGGTCACGTCTGCAGTCCGACTGTCGGACCGCTCCAGTAAACAGACTTTAGACGCTGGTGGTGAAATAATGAGTCAACAGACGTGGAACACAACCCAGACGATGATGAAACACTGGAGAGAGCTCCCAACGCTGGTTCCTGTTGTTAGAAACATGAACGTTTCCTAGACGTCGTTTTTAAACACTTTGTTGTTATTTTACAGATTTTTCTTTGTTTTGTTTCATTTGTTAAATTAAAGAAGATAAATGGTGAAATCAAAAAGAAAAAACATTTATGTTAACTGTCAAGACAAAACAATCGTGTTCCCGTTAAAACTGCATTTACACAAAAACTAATTTGTTCTTCATTTGCCTGTAAAATTAAATTAAATTACACGTTTTACGGTGTTTAATTCAGTGAAACGTGGCCTCATCTGACAGCAGTTTGTCAAACAAATGATCCAGGATTTAGTTTAGTTTTACTCCAGATTTCCCATTTTTACCTTTAACACAACAAACATGTTCACCACATAGAAAACCGGCTTCAGCTGATCTTCACCAACGTTTGACTGTGAAATTAAAAAGTTTTGCTGTTTTTAATTCAGATATTTTACATTAGTTTGTGGTTTCCCTCCATGTTCTGTCGTTTAATGTAAAAACACAATAAATTGTTCAAAGATTTACTGATGGAAGCCGTTTTAAAAGCTTTCTGGCTCTGAAATAAGGTTTAATAATTTAATTTAATTCATTTTAATTTAATTTAATTTAATTTAAGGTAACTTTTCAATTTAAGGTTCTTCAGAGCTGCCAGCAGCTTTTGGGTCTCAGCATTTTAAAACTCTACATGCAGGACCGACATGAGCCTCTTCAATCAGATATGAGGCGTCGTCTCAGTCGACCCGGAAAGCAGAACCAGGCGGAACCCAGCAGAACCCGGTGACTGAGGGAAGATGAAGCTGTTTGATCCAAACCCGTGGACAGGCGACGGTTCTTCAGCTGCTTTAACATCCACCAGAACCTTTAACATGAGTTCTGTGGTTGTTTCTCAGAGCGTCGCTACAACATCAGTCCAACCTCAGAAGTAAATAAAGAATACGTTCACATTAAAGCTGGAGCTTCACTCTCATTTCTTTAAACGCGTCTATAAACAAAACTCCAGCTGAAGTTGTTCTCCAGATGTTTGCCGACCCGTCTCGGACTCTGCTGCGTCCCGCTCCAGCCCGTTCACTGTTTTTTCAGCAGATCCGTTTGTCCGATTCTTCGTCTTTCTCTGGTTCCAAACCTGAGCTGCTGCATCGACGCCGACGTTTGGAAACAACAATAAAACCTCCTTTGAAGCCTCGGCGTGCTGCACAGACATCAGGAGCAGAAATAATGAAGCTGGTCGTTCATTGTGTTCAGAAACGCAGAGTCCTGCTGCTACAAGCGTTATCAGGAACCCAGAGGACGGCGGCTTCCTTCAATGGGCCTTAATGTGGTTTAATTTCATATTATCAGGACGAGGAGCAGATATGCAGGATTAAAAAGCATCCAGATCTCTTCTCCCTCAGCTGGTTCGGTTCTGGGTTCGTCTGAGGAGACAATGAGGAGATAAAGAACCGGCGCTGACTTATTAAACACCCGGACTCGCTGGTTGTTGGAAAAATGTAAGAATGAGAGGCTTCGTCTCAGAGTTTCAAAGGCCAGCGTGTGTTTTTTATCACTGTTTGAGAGCAGAAACGCTGCTGATCAGCATTTCAAAGAGAAGGAACGAGAAGGAGGATTCATCACCAGGCCTGAAAGTTTTATCACCGCCTCAGATGAAGGAGGTTTAAAATGCACCCAGCTGGACTCATCTGCTGCAGGAGAGACGGAGGAGAAGAGTTTTCATCAGAACGGAGGGTTTGAAACCTCCTAACTGAAGCTGGCTGTGCTGAAACAGTCACATGAGGAAGGAGGCAGCAAGACGATGGCCGGAGGAGCTGTTACATCAAACATCCATCCAACACCTTCATCCTCACCAGGGTCATGGGGGGCGGAGTCTATCCCAGCTGACTCAGGGTGAAGGCAGGTTCACCTGGACAGGTAACCAGTCTATCACAGGGCTACACTTAGAGACAGACAACCAAGCACACTCACATTCACACCTACGGACAATTTACAATCACCAATTAACCTCAGCATGTTTCTGGACTGTGGGAGGAAGCCGGAGAACCCGGAGAGAACCCACGCTGCACGGGGAGAACATGGAGACTCCACGCAGGAAGATCCCGGGTGTCCTCACCGGGACGCCAACCAGGCTGAAAGGACGACGTGAAGCTTCAGTCTGATGAACGTGATTGGAGGCAGAAATAAATCCCTGAAGAAAAGAAGTTTAGAGAAACGTGGTTCATGTTGGAGTTCATCAAAGCTTCTGTACAAACTCCAACATCTGCAGGAGGATCTGGTGTCATGATGAGAAACAACAGTTCAGGTTTTTATCTTTTACAGTGAATCATTGTAGATGTTTTCACACGTCGCTGTGATGTGGATCGTTTTAGCTGATTTAAAACCAATAAACTGTCTTTTCACCGTCACACGGTGGAAAACAAACTGTTTCTAACATACAGATGTTTTATGAGGACTTTATGTTCAGCTTTTGCTTCGATTCTTTCTATTATTTGTTTTAGTGAATACATTAAATTGTTGTAAGATGATTGTGGGGTTTTACCAAAACAAACATTCTTTTCTTTTGCTCTGAGCTCTGAGCTGTAGCACCAGTAGCGGCCACCAGGGGGCAGCGCCGCATCAGCTTGTGTTTGCATCTGGAGATTTTTATAGTAAATAACAGAATGTTTGACACAGAAAGCTCTCTGTGGTCTGGATCATCGGGTCGACATGAGGCGGGAAGTCGGACATGTTTGAGCCTCCAGGTTGGCTTCAGGTTGTTCTGCTGGAAGGTCACCGGAGGTCGATGAGGAGTCAGAGTCCGGTTCTGCTCCTTCTGCCATCACCGTAACAAATGACTGTAAAAACACAGCCGGGTTCTGTTCGTCCAGAACATCAGTGGATGAGTCCAGTTTGGCAACACAAGGATCCGAGAGCTGCTGACGTAGGACCAGGACCGCTGGGTCGACCCACAGAGGCTTTACAGCCTCGTCTGTTCATGTGTTCTCCTGCTGGTTCTGCAGATCTGCATCCACCCAGAAGTGAAGGAAGAAGGAAGGAGGATGGAGGATGGAGGGAGGTGGAGAGAGACGAGGATGGAGGTTAGAGGAGGAAAACAAGATGGAACCAATCAAAGGTGAAGCTGCGACTGAGCTCAGTTTGTCTGAAAAGCAGAACAACGCTGACATCTAGTGGAGGAAACAGCATCTTACAGCCGTCAGCCTGCAGAGCTGCAATCCTGAGGAGGAGCTTTGAACCGTCTCATCAGCTGGAGACTCCTGGCTGGCCCTGCAATAGCTCACCTGGTTGAGCCGCCGTCCCATGTCCAGGACCTG
>NW_007578268.1:260932-265427 GCF_000690725.1 Stegastes partitus
GACTCCTATGACTCCTCTGAAGGAGGTACTAGAAGGAGACTAGTGAAGGAGGCCACCAAGACATGAATGTATTCATTGTTTGCAATCACTTGTTTTGTTTTGGTGATAAATCTTTTATTAAGTCATTTCTTTGGGCAACGATGATTGTAGATGAAATAATTTGCCATTTTTTTCTTTGGTTTAGCTGCTAACAACCAACAGACAAACAGACAAGAGAAAACAGTCCAGAGACCTCCATTTGTGGTGTCGTTGTATAAATACTTCACAGCTGTGGGTCAGTGAGGGAGTTCCAGCACAACACAAGTTTAAGGAAGAATCAGGCCATTTAGTTTGTAAAGAAAGAAACTCCATACGGTACAGTTTGACTCAGTGTTTATTGGATCATGTATAATCTGCATGCAGTGAAGATTTCCTTGAACTCTCAGGAAAACTGGTGATTAATGATCTGTCTTGTCAAAGCCTAAAATCTATCTGATACCAAACCTGCAGGTTGAGCTGTGTTCACGGCTCAGGAATAAATGTATCATCAGAAACACGCATGATTTGAGAATAAGTGTAGATTATATGCACAATAACACAACAATATAATAAATGATGACCATGTGATCGCCAACATTATCTCCCATTAAGCCCATACCTAGAATAGAATAGAACTTTATTGATCCCTTTGGTGCAAACCTCAGGTCCTTGAACTTGAAGCAAAGCAGTAATTCAGTGTCACTAAAGCTGATCTGATATCAAACCTGCAGTTTGAGCTGTATTCAAGGTTCAAGGTTCAATTTACACACATTGATATAAACCCTGAATCTGCAGAGCTCGCATCCCCATGAACCCACACCAGACTCATAAAACAGGAAAATATGTGATTAGAAAACAGTAAAAAACCTCTTAAGTCCTCAGAATCAACATGTTCTGTGGTTTATAGCTGTGTGGTGAAAACCACAACGTCTCTGGTTCAGATCCAACCAGGGCTCTTTGCATTTCATCACTATGATCAATAAAAGTAAAAGAAAAACTCACAACAATAAAAACAAAATCAAAGAACAAATCAAACTGAAGCATTGAACAGGACATCGGAACCAACTGGACCAAAGTGGTTGAGACCAGACCCAGAGCATCGTGGTGACTCAGTGGTCCCTCAGAGATGTTCAGAGAAGACCAGACCTCTGCTGCTTCTGTCCACTGGTGGAGGCTGAAACAGAAACCAGACGGACAACCAGCAGGTTAAAACACTGAACACTGATGGAAGACGGTCACAGCAGTCAGGACTCAACGTCGGCTTCAACAGCGTGAGGAACACTGGACCAGTGGATCAGTGGAACACCAAAGCTGGTTTAGTTGAAGGCTCAGCTGTAGCAGCAGCTTCCCTCAGATGTTCGTGTGCATCAGCTCTGCTCTAGTTAAAGGTGTTACTGACATTGTTTAGGACAACAGTTCATAATTATGGTTCTTTAGAAATATTATACTTACAACAATTAGTGACATCTATTCTTTTGAGCTGCGTTTCAGTTCTTTGTAGTATTTCTTCACCTCCTCAAGTTCTGCTAGAACATCTAAAAGAACAAAATACTTCTTAGACATGTTGACTTCTTTAACAGCGATGGTGCATTTACAGGATTCTTAGAGTTTGTACATAAATGACATGACTTTGAAATGTTCCTGTTACCTGGGATTGAGGTGTCATCTGTCTTCAGTGAGTGCTCAATGGATTCCTTCAGGGTTTCCTGCAGCGTCTTCAGGATTTCCTCCTAATTCAGAATCAAAATCTTTATCACTCCTCACAGAGTGTTGAAGATTAACTGAATCACAGATGAACAGACTGGAAAAGGACCAGTGACTCTCTACTGTAGATCCCTGTATGTCTGTGATTAACAATTACTGCTAAACGAATGCAGTTCATTAGTCGCTTATGAATCTTTCAGAAAGACACATTTTCCACTTAAATGCAGAAAAAGCCTTCATGTAAACGTGTGTTTTCAGCCTCATCATAGTTCATATAATAAAACAACAAACCTTCAAGTCATCCAGCTTCTCCAACATGGCAGCTTTAGCCTCTTCAAACATCGTGTCTTTTGAGTCACGTACATGTTGTTCAATCGTCTCTCTCATGTTTTTCAATGGTTCACCTCCACTGAATGCTGCTGCTTCTACAGTAAAACAACAAATGATTGTATGATGTGAATTTAATGCCCATTTCTGATGAATGTAAACATGTATAATCACAGTCAGAGGCTGTATGTCATCAGTGCATTTCTTACTTTCATAGCACTTCTGCATGTTTTCCTCTATTGTCTCCGTCAGACTGTTGTAGATTGTTTTCTTACGGCGCTGGATGATGTTGTTCAGTTTCATCTTAATGATTTCTTCCTATGAGAGATGAAGAAGTATAACCCTGAGTGAAATAAAATCACTACAGATTTTACCTAAAAATCAGTGAAGAGACTTTGAGAGGAGCTATCAGAGAGGCATCCACCTGCTCCAGCTGCTGATGCTGCTGCAGCACTTCATTGATCAAGGAATCTGAGGAACGCTTTAGACATAACAAAGAACAGAAAAATACAATCTTCATCTCACCTCTGTCATGAGAAATATCAGCTGCAGTTTCAGACTTTGGTTCTTCTGCATTAGTTTCTCTGTGTCCAGGGAAAACTTGCTGATGACGCTGTTGAATGATCCTTTTATGTCTTCATTTCTAAAACATATTATTATGGTTAGGGACTGGACAGATAATAACAAGTATTACTGACTCATTTGTGCTTTATTATTGTTAGATTCCATTGTTGAAAATGATCCAACAACAGGTTTCGTGTCCTTATTGAGTCACTTCTTACGGGAAGGTCTTCCTGAACTTCTCATCGATGCTGTCTGTCAGGTATGAAGCTAACATCTTGTTGAGGTTTATGTATTCTCCTTTCACCGTTGTGTGGACGCCACCTTTCTTAACAACAGCCTTCAACGTGTTGTGAAAACCAAGAGACGTCGGCTGTGACAAAACAGGAAAAGGACACTGTAGATACATTTGGACAGAAAGTCAAATTACTTAAGGTTTATAATTCAAACACGTACAGGATATAAGAAGGACTTCACGTCTCTTTCACATGAACTTTTGGATTTTTTAACCCCCTCAAGAAGGCTTGTTTTAAAAGCCTCGGAAACTACATCCACTGCTTTCTCGATTGGAGCAAGTTGATCTCTTAGATTCTTTTCAAGTTGTGCACACACATCAGTTTTCTTGTCAGCCTGAAATAAAACAAACAACAGATTCATCATTAAAATAATGGAACTATAATTATTCATGACTTTTTCTTCTACTCAGATAGATAGATAGATAGATAGATAGATAGATAGATAGATAGTGCCCTCCCAGGGAGCACAAACACTGGACTGTTGATGACTGGAAGAAGGTCCTCTGGACGAATGAGTCCAAGTTTGAACTCTTCGGTCAGCATCGTCTTGTTTCTGTCCACAGAGAAGCTGGAGAACGTTTTGATGCCAGAACCATCCACAGTGACACACGGTGGAGGTTCCATCATGGTATGGAGCTCCATTAGTGGAAACAGCAAATTATTGAAAATCAACAGTGTCATGATCAAGAACATCTACCACAACATCTTAGTGCTTCATGGAATCCCTTCTGGACTGAGGCCCGTTTACACCTAGCCTAAACGGTGATCCTTCAATGGGCCTTTGGTTACACAGAAATGAAGCTACGGGTCACCAGAAACCATCACATCTGAAAACTCCGACCACAGTGGAGATCTGGAAAAACCCCGTCTTTACATTTGCATGTAGACGGAAGGAGGCGGAGTCTGATGTCACAGTAAAGCGTCATCAGCGTCACATGTGTGCGACCATGTTCACTGTTTGGCTGCTGTGACAGATGAATGCTGGTTTTATGTTTTTACAACGTTTTTGGCCTGTTTGCATTTACATGTAGGAGCAGCTCCACTTCCTGTTGGTCCAAACAAACCACCCCATTCTCGTTGAAGTAACAGGAAGTTTGCGTTGTTGTGTTTTTCCAGGATTCTGATTGGCTAGCATGGCTTTATGCTACACTGTTACACTGCCCCCTGTAGGTCTGGCAGCTCATAGCAGTTCTTAACGACGTGTTGATGCGGGTTTGTGTGAATGAAGATTTCTTTGAAAACGATCTGGTGTGAACGATGTTATTTTTGAAAACGTAGATCTGTTTTTGTGAATACCGGCTACGTGTAAACGTGGCCTGAATCTGATTGGTGGTGGGTTCATGTACCAACAAGACAATGAGCCCAGCAGACTCCAAAGCTGTGCAGAGACCATCTGACCAAGAAAAAGGCATCTGGAGTTCTGGAACTGATGGACCGGCCCAGTCACTGACCGGGTTTGAATCCTATTGAACACATCTGGGACGTCATACAGTCAAAACAGCAGAAAGGTTTCATGTAAAGCAAGTCTGTGGGAACATCTAGAAACTCTGTGGAACTCAGTAACAACAGAGGGACTGTTGAAAAGTTTA
>NW_007578268.1:265518-272863 GCF_000690725.1 Stegastes partitus
GCCTCAGGAGGTGGAAAGCAGCTCTCCACCAGCACTGTCTTTGGTGCGGGTGGGGACCTCCTGACCTCGACTGGGGAGGTCGTCGGGCGGTGGAAGGAGTACTTCGAGGGTCTCCTCAATCCTGCCGTCACGTCTTCTGAAGAGGAAGCAGAGACGGTGGACTCAGAGACGGACCCACCCATCACCCGGGCTGAAGTCACCGAGGTGGTTGGAAAGCTCCCCGGTGGCAGAGCTCCGGGGGTGGATGAGATCCGTCCTGAGTACCTCAAGACTCTGGATGTTGTGGAACTGTCCTGGTTGACGCGTCTCTGCAACATCGCGTGGCAGTCAGGGACAGTGCCTCTGGATTGGCAGACCGGGGTGGTGGTCCCTCTGTTTAAGAAGGGGGACCGGAGGGTGTGTTCCAACTACAGAGGGATCACACTCCTCAGCCTCCCCGGTAAGGTCTATTCCAGGGTACTGGAGAGGAGGATCCGACCGATGGTCGAACCTCAGATTCAGGAAGAGCAGTCTGGTTTTCATCCTGGTTGACTGGAAGAAGGTCCTCTAGACAGACGAGTCCAAGTTTGAACTCTTCATTCAGCATCGTCTTCTTTCTGTCCACAGAGAAGCTGGAGAACGTTTTGAAGCCAGATGCATCCACAGTGACACACGGTGGAGGTTCCATCATGGTATCGGGCTCCATTAGTGGAAACGGCAAATTAGTGAAAATCAACCGTGTCATGATCAAGAACATCTACCACAACATCTTAGTGCATCATGGAATCCCTTCTGGACTGAGGCCCCGTTTACACCTAGCCTAAACGGTGATCCTTCAATGGGCCTTTGGTTTACACGTAAACAAAGCTACGGGTCACCAGAAACCATCACATCTGAAAACTCCGGCCACAGTGGAGATCTGGAAAAACCCCGTCTTTGCGTTTGTATGAAGACGGAAGGAGACGGAGTTTGAACACATTTGGGATGTCGTACGATCAAAAATTGATCGCACAGAAGTTTCATGTAAAGCAAGTCTGTGGGAACATCTAGAAACTCTCTGGAACTCAGCAACAACAGAGAGACTGTTGAAAAGTTCAGAAAAACAGCAAGAAGCAGCTGTTATCAAGACCAAAGGAGGCCACAGAAGATATGAAGGTTTGTGGTTATTATGTGTGAAAAAGGACGATTTGGTTGTTTCAGTTTGTTATTTCCCAAATAAACAACACACTTTTAGTCTTAAACAAGTTTTTTGGTAGATTTCTAAAATATTAATGTTTTCTCGTTTTTATGACAGGTGGTCTATAAGATTATAATCTTGTGACACATTTGTTCAGCACTGTGTAGACAGACAGACAATCTGTCTTAACAGCTGAAATGTATTTAGTCGTCATACTTCATCACGTTTCTTCCATGTTTTTGCTAAATCTGATCACAGTTGCCTAATATTTCCTGATTTGCTGTGAATATGAATCAGTTACGACAATAAATGAGGTTTTATGACGTGTTCTTACCTCTTCTGTAGACTTGGCTCCTTGCATCAAAGACAGAATCCCATAAGCTCCAGACACATAGTTAAACGTCTCTGAATGACAGTCATTGAGATCTTTCAGAAATCTCTGAAGTTCTGGTATTTCTGGGAAAAGTAATTGGAATATTAAATGTAATTTCAATGAAATGTACCGATAAGTTTTCCTTGTTTGGATTAAACTATACATGGAAGCAGAAAATGCAAAGCTCAAACACATGTCCTGTCCTGGTGTTCACACATGGAGACATCACCTACCAGTGTCCTCTGGATTTAGATGTTTCTTTCTCAGGAACTCTTTGGAGCTCACTGTGAACACGCTGAAGCAGTCCTCACTGAAGCGGTTCTGGGGAAAATGGGTTTTAAGATAAGATATAAAATAAGATGAGATAAACTGCATTGGTCCCAAACCGGGGAACTTCAAATGTTCCAGCAGCTGGATGTAAATAAAGCACAACAGGAAACAGGAAATGAACTACGAAGGTTCTTAATTAAAAGGTCGTTTTAGGTAAAAAGCTGCTGGGTCACAGTTGCAGTCTGTAGCTACAACCAAGAATTTGTGTAGATTTTCTGTCAGTCTGTAAAACTCACCTTGACCTGCTTTAGATTGGCAAATTTGTCGATGACTCCTTTCTTGACCACCTTATTTCTTTTAACTATGCGAGCATGAACAACATCTTCAGACCTATAAGAAAAGAAATAGTGGCACATCATCCTGCTTTTAAAGCACTGAAACCTGATCTTTTTTTGAAAAGATCACTTCATTTCACTGACATATTAACATAATGAATGAATCATCTTTTGCTGAACTTGTACCCGTTGATAAAGACGTTAGAATTGCCCTGGAGTGGCAACGGTTGGTGGCAACAGGTTTTGGCAATCTCTGTGATGAGAGCCTGAGTGCCAACACCTGCCCTTTATAAGCGGTAGCAGAATGCACCAACGTTGCTGGACCGTTTTCCAGTTTGTCTGCTGAACCCGTCAGCTCCAGCCTGCCTGAGTCTGAACCTCGTCAGTCGTGCATTCAGTCTGACTTTCACCTGCCTGTCTGCCGTCCCCAGCTGTAAGCCGAAGAGCAGAGATATTCCACCTCAGTCTGCCTACAGCTCCTCGTCTCCTGCTCCCATCAGCCTTCCCTTTTCCCTACGCTGCTCCGTCAGGTGACAGTCAACCACAGGTTTTGGTTTGTGTTTTTTGTTTGCTTTTCTGTGCTCGGTAGTACCGGGTTTTGGTTTAGCTTGTTCTCCGTCCGTCAGTCCGCCATATCGCCAGAGAGCGCTTATGTGTTTAGGTTTGTTATTTTTTCCAGTCAGTCTGTTAAGTAGCTCCGGTTGTAGTTTACCGTTAATCTTTAAAAGTTTCTGTGTCACTGTAAATATCTGCACTGCACCTTGTAAATAAATTCACCTTTGCACTTATCCGTCCGTCTGCCGTGTCTCTGTCGTCTGCGCTTGAGTTCCTGAACCGTTCACAACAGTTGTGATCTCTAATGATAAAATCTAGTAAGACCCTATCAGTTTAAACTGAGATATGCTGAAATCTGCAATATAAAAGAATAGAATAGAAAAGACTAGAATATATCCTTGTCATTGTAACATGTACAACAAAACTCAAGTGCAAACCTGAATCAGTGCAAAAAACAAAAACTACTAAAATGCCAACAAAAAAGATAAAGAGAATATCATACAGTATAATTATTACACTACAACAGGCATTACAGACAAACCCAACAGACGTCTACATTCAACAGTTATTGCACAATCTCTTAAAGTCAGCTTCACTGTTTGTATATGAATGAATTATTTTATAGCAGCATTTAATGCATTGATGGCTGTGGGATGAAAACTATTTTTCAGTCTGTTCTCATGCATCTGTATCTTCTGCCTGGTGGCAGCAGTTCGAGCAGATTGTGGTCCAATGAGTCCATCAGTGAACGCTGTGTAGATGTTTCAGAGAGGGGAAAGACCAGCCTATGATTTTCTGGGCAACCTTTATGACCCCCTGGAGCACTTTCCTGCCACTGTGTATGTGAAGTCAAACTGGTTTGAGGAGTCGCTAATCCAACCGGATATGACATCAAACTGGAACTAACATTCTGAGGCGGCGGAGTCCGTGGGTCACATGGACCATAAAGAGCGGCGCACATCCGCTGCAGCATCAGCAAACAAACTGAATGAATGAAAGTAAGTCACTGTGGCGTTATAGCTGAGAGCAACCCCTGTGAGAAGCCTGTGCAGAGCAGAGGACATTTACAAGCAAGCAGAGAGGCAGCCGGTAAGGCAAATCATGCTAATTGTAAAGAACTGACTGTTGTTGGGACCCGATTGTTCCCAGTCGGTTTGCAGTTAGCATTAGCCTAGCCACCGGGTTGGTCGCTCGGCTAATGCAGCTTGTGGTTCATTCAAGTGTAATATCTTTGCTGAGTTTGTGTAATGTATGTCGATGATTTAGATAATGTGTATATTAATTGACTTGTTATGGAATTTGATGTCTTTCTCATATGTTATTTTGTAGCAATTTTTAACAGGAGTGTGTTTAGGTCTTAAATTAAACATCTTGTGGATTAAAGGCAGTTTAGGGAAATGTATGACATGTTTATTGATGATGCACTTTCAAGTATTTGTGATCATGTTGTTTATTATTTGTGGGATATAATTGCATAATTAATAGTTATCATTGTAATAATTATAATTGCATTTACTCTAATTTTGGTTTCTGTTTAGTTGGGTATTAGCTTCTTGTTTATTCTTGTGCAAATATTATTAATAATTATCTGTGGTAAATTCTGGTGATACATTAGTTTGTAATTTATTTCTTTTTGTTGGTTTTGCTTAAAGGTTTTTACCTGCATCATGACCAATAAGATCACCTGTCTTCACAACAATATTGAAAAATAAAAGAAGAAAAGAAGGAAACTTGTCGGTTTTTTGAGTGGAATCCAGTTGTAATATCTGTGTAAATGTACCCATCCCTTTCAAGTGGGGAAGCTGCACAAATTTAAGGCGTAACTTGACAGTGTAGCTGGGGAACCACACACAGACACAGGAAGTCACAATGCTCTAGAAGAACACCAGCAGCTTCTGGGGGATGTTGTTCTTCCTGAGGACCGTCAGGAAGTAAAGTCTCTGCTGGGCCTTCTTCACCAGCTCAACTATGTTCATGCCCCAGGTCAGGTCTATCCCAGCTGACTCAGGGTGAAGGCAGGTTCACCTGGGCAGGTAGCCAGTCGCCCGATGAATCGCCACCTTATCGCGGTGGAGGGGTTTGAGTGTCCCTGTGATCCTAGGGGCTATGTTGGCTGGGGCATTAGCCCCTGGTAGGGTCTCCCAAGGCAAATTGGTTCTGGGGGAGGGACCAGACAAAGAGCGATTCAGAAGACCCAGATGAAAAGCAGTAAAAGGGCAGCCACTACCTCGCCCGGAAAAGGGGCCCTGGGGCTCCGTGGGGCTCAGTTAGGCACAACCTGAAAAAGTAGCACGGGGCCGCTGCCCAGAGGGCCCACCACCCTCAGGGCAGAGGATCGGGGTCGGGTGCTATGCCCAATGGGTGGTAGGCAGGAGCAGGCGTCCTGGTGTACCACCCCCTGGTGGCGTAGACCAGCTCTTGGGATGTGGAACATCACCTCACTGGCGGGGAAGGAGCCTGAGCTGGTGCGGGAGGTGGAGCATTACTGGCTAGATATAGTCGGGCTCACTTCCACGCACAGCAAGTGCTCCGGAACCCAATTCCTGGAGAGGGGTTGGACACTCTCCTTTTCCGGAGTGGCTCACGGTGAGAGGCGCCGGTGTGGGGATACTCACAAGCCCCTGGCTGAGCACCGCCAAGTTGGAATTCTCCCCAGAGAACAAGAGGGTCGCCTCTCTGCGACTGCGTGTTGCAGAGGGGAAAACTCTGTCGTTGGTGCTTTTGCACCAAACGGCAGTTCAGAGTATTCGGCCTTCTTGGACTCACTGGGTGGTGTCCTGGAAGGGGTGCTGCCTGGGGACTCCATAGTTCTCCTGGGGGACTTCAATGCTCACGTGAGCAATGACAGTGAAACCTGGAGGGGCATGATTGGGAGGAACGGCCTGATCTGAACCTGCGCGGTCTTTTGTTTTTGGACTTCTGTGCAAGTCACGTATTGGCCATAAAAAACACGATGATCGACTTCGTAGTCAAACCATCCAACGCCTCAGAAAGGGGGAGGCAGGGATTCGCCCAGGCTTTGGGGGAGAACTGCTGACCCAGACTGGGGATCTTGTCGAGCAGTGCAAGGAGCACTTCGAGGAACTCCTGAACCCGGTAAACATGTCCTCTGCTGAGGGGGCAGAGCCGCAAGACTTGGGGTTTCGGCATCCATATCCGTGGTGGAGGTTGCCAAGGTAGTTAAAAAAGCTCCTCGGTGGCAAAGCGCCAGATGTGGACAAGATTCGCCCCGAGATGCTGAAGGCCCTGGACATTGTCGGACTGTCATGGCTGACACGTCTCTTCAATGTCGCGTGGGCATCGGGTACAGTGCCTGTGAAGTGGCAGTCCAGGGTGGTGGTCCCCATTTTCAAAAAGGGGGACCGGAGAGTGTGTTCCAATTACCGGGGAATCACACTTCTCCGTCTCCCTGGGAAAGTTTACTCTAGGGTGCTAGAAAGGAGACTCCGGCCGATTGTCGAACCTTGAATTCAGGAGGAGCAATGCGGATTCCCTCCTGGTCGTGGAACAGTGGACCAGCTCTTTACCCTTGCAGAGCTGCATGGGAATTTGACCTGCCAGTCCACATGTGCTTTCTGGACCTGGAGAAGGCCTATGACCATGTTTCCCGAGGGACTCTGTGGGGGTTACTGAGGGAGCATGGGGTACCAGGCTCGCTGCTACAACCAAAGTGCGAGCTGTGTCTGCATTCTCGGCAATAAGTCAAACACATTCCCAGTGGGTGTTGGACTCTGCCAGGGCTGCCCCTTGTCCCCGATCCTGTTTTCGGTTTTCATTGACATGATCTCAAGGCGCAGTCAGGGTGAGGAGGGTGTCCGGTTTGGGGACCTCAGGATGTGGTACTGTTGGTTCCATCAGACTGTGACCTTCAGCATGCACTGGAGCGGTTTGCAGCCAAGTGTGAAGCGGCAGGGATGCGGATCAGTATCTCCAAGTCTAGGCCATGGTTCTCTGCCAGAAACCGGTGGATTGCCACCTCTGGGTGGAGAGTTGCTTCCTCAAGCGCGAGATGGACAGGCGGCTCAGTGCGGCATCAGCAGTAATGGGGGCGCTGTACCGGACAATCATGGTGAAGAGAGAGCTGAGCCACAAGGCAAAGCTCTCAATTTACCTGTCCATCTACGTTCCAACCCTCACCTATGGTCACGAGCTTTGGGTTGAAAGAATGAGATCGCAGATATAGGCAGCTGAAATGAGCTTCCTCCGCAGGGTGGCTGGGCTCAGCCTTAGAGATAGGGTGAGGAGCTCGGACATTTGGAGGGAGCTCGGAGTAGAGCCGCTGCTCCTTCATCGAAAGGAGCCAGTTGAGGTGGTCTGGACACCGGGGGCCGCCGGGGAGGCTTCCTCTGGAGGTCTTCTGAAGACGTCCACCTGGGAGGAGACCCCAGGGCAGACCCAGAACACGCTGGAGGGATTATATCTCTCAGCTGGCCTGGGAACGCCTCGGGATCCCCCAGGAAGAGCTGGAAAGCATCGCCGGGGGAGAGGGAAGTCTGGAGCGACTTGCTCCGCCTGCTGCCCTCGCGACCCGACCCCGGATAAACGGAAATAAATGGATGGATGTAACCAGTCTATCACAGGGCTACACTTAGAGACAGACAACCAAGCACACTCACATTCACACCTACGGACAATTTACAATCACCAATTAACCTC
>NW_007578268.1:278333-295901 GCF_000690725.1 Stegastes partitus
ACGGACAATTTACAATCACCAATTAACCTCAGCATGTTTCTGGACTGTGGGAGGAAGCCGGAGAACCCGGAGAGAACCCACGCTGCACGGGGAGAACTAATAACTCGCTAATAAGATGGATGAACTGAGGCTTCAAGTCGCAACAACCAACACCATCAAGGAAGTTGCATCATTGTGATAACAGAAACTTGGCTTTATTCATTCCAGACTCCACTATCCAGCTAGCAGGCTACACGGCACAGTGTCAGGACAGGATCAGAGACTCCGGTAAGAGTAGAGGGGGCAGGCTGTGGACAGTCACTGCCCCCCGGATCTGGAGTATGTGACTGTCAAATGCAGACCATTCTATCCTTCCAGAGAGTTTCCTGTGGTCATGATCACTGCTGTTTACATCCCACCAGATGCTAATGCTAACTCGGCTCTTGGAAATTTACATGGTGGCATTAGCAGTCAGTAGAGCAGGTATCCTGATGCTGTGTTCATCACAGCTGGGGACTTCAACCATGTGGATTTAAAAGTAGCGCTCCCTAACCAACTGAGACTTTTTCTAACATCCAGACCTGAAGGGGTGTTCACTGGCAGTGTGCTGTGCTACATCATGCACGGACATTTTTACAGTGGATAAACACATCCGGGTCTATCCTAACAAGAAGCCTTGGATGACCAAGGACATCCAGTGGCTGCTAACAGAGAGGAACATCGCATTCATGTCTGGTAACAGGGCTCTCTACAGCATGGCCTGCACCAACCCAAAGAGAGGCATCCGGAAGGCCAAGTCGGACTACAGGATGAGGACTGAAGACCACCTGGACAGTAATAACAGCAGGCAGGTGATGCCTAACTGGCAGACGAGCTGACTCACTTCTTTGCCCGCTTGGAGGTGAGGTCACCTGAGGCAGCTATGCCACAGCCAGCGGTCCACAACAACTCCAGCCTCACTGTGGAGGAGCGTGAGGTGAGGCAGACACTGCAGGCGGTGAATCTGAGGAAGGCAGCTGGACCTGATGGCGTCCCAGGACTTGTGCTGAAGGAATTTGTGGACCAACTGACTGGGGTCTTTGCCAGGATCTTCAATCAGTCCCTTTCTGAGACCACCGTCCCATCCTGCCTGAAGTCCTCTACCATTGTTCCTCTGCCCCCCAAAAACCCCAGTGACTACAGGCCAGTAGCACTCACCTCTGTGATGATGAAGTGCTTTGAGAAACTTTCCAGAGTCACATCACATCACTCTTCCCTTCCACCTTTGACTCCCACCAGTTTTCTTACAGGACTGACGGGTCTACTGAAGATGCCATGGCTACAGCTCTCCATGCTGCGCTGTCCTACCTGGAGAAGCAGGGGAGGTTCACGCGGATACTCTTCATAGACAACAACTTGCTTCTGAACACTGCCAAGACTAAAGAGCTTATTGTGGACTTTAGGAAGAAGAAAAAAGAGATTCAGCCTTTATTCATTGGTGGGGACTGTATGGACAGAATGTTAGACCTCCATCCTCTGGGAGTCCACACCAGGGGTGACCCGACCTGGGGCATGAGCACAGCGAGCCAGTGAAGAAGGCCCAGCAGAGACCCCACCTCCTGACGGTCCTCAGGAAGAACAACATCCCCCAGAAGCTGCTGGTGTCCTTCTAAAGCATTGTGAGTGCTTCCCTAGCTACACAGTGGCACAGAGGACAGTGCTCCAGGGGGTCATAAAGGTAGCCCAGAAAATCATAGGCTGGTCTTTCCCCTCTCTAAAACATCTACACAGCGTTCACTGATGGACTCATTGGACCACAATCTGCTCAAAGTGCTGCCACCAGGCAGAAGATACAGATGCATGAGAACAGACTGAAAAATAGTTTTCATCCCACAGCCATCAATGCATTAAATGCTGCTATAACATAATTCATTCATATACAAACAGTGAAGCTGACTTTAAGAGATTGTGCAATAACTGTTGAATGTAGACGTCTGCTGGGTTTGTCTGTAACGCCTGTTATAGTGTAATAATTATACTGTATGATATTCTCTTATCTTTTTTGTTGGCATTTTCGTAGTTTTTATTTTTGCACTGATTCAGGTTTGCACTTGAGTTTTGTTGTACGTTGCAATGACAATAAGGATATATTCTATTCTATTCTATTCTTCTATTTTGCAGACTTCAGCATATCTCAGCTTAAATTGATAGGGTCTTACTAGATTTTATCATTAGAGATCACAGCGATGTTGACCTTTACCTAAATCCTGATCAGTTTGAGCAGCCAGTCACCATCGCTCCACCTGCCACGTCTACACCATCAGGTTTAAATAAAGGTGTTCATTCAGTTAAATTCCTCCAGAAGTCAACTCATCAACAAAATTAACTCAACTAAAATATCAGTTTTCTCTAAAACTACCAGAACAATATTTCAAGAAAATTCCTCACAAACCTGTAAAGTCAGCATCTGATTGTAAATTCTAACGTCTTTATCAACGGGTACAAGTTCAGCAAAAGATGATTCATTCATTATGTTAATATGTCAGAGAAGTGAATTGTGTTAAAATCCATCCATCCATTCTCTTCCGCTTATCCGGGGTCGGGTCGCGGGGGCAGCAGGCGGAGCAGGTCGTCCCAGACCTCCCTCCCCCCGGCGACGCTTTCTAGCTCTGCCTGGGGGATCCCGAGGCGTTCCCAGGCCAGCCGAGAGATATAATCTCTCCAGCGGGTCCTGGGTCTGCCCCGGGGTCTCCTCCCAGGTGGACGAGTTCGGAAAACCTCCAGAGGAAGCCTCCCCGGGGGCATCCGAACCAGATGTCCATACCACCTCAACTGGCTCCTTTCGACGCGAAGGAGCAGCGGCTCTACTCCGAGCTCCCTCCGGATGTCTGAGCTCCTCACCCTATCTCTAAGGCTGAGCCCAGCCACCCTGCGGAGGAAGCTCATTTCAGCCGCTTGTATCCGTGATCTCGTTCTTTCGGTCACGACCCAAAGTTCGTGACCATAGGTGAGGGTTGGGACGTAGATGGACTGGTAAAATGTGTTAAAATAAATAAATAAATCAGGTTTCAGTGCGGGCTGCAAGGTGGCGCAGTTGGTTAGCACCATCACCTCGCAGCTAGACTCCAGCCCCCTGAGCTGACAGTGCTAACCACCAAGACACCTGCAGCCCTGGCAAAGATATGCTTAACTAAAATGTATATGTTATATATCACAAATGAACAGTCCAGTAAAACTACATTTCCACTGAAGCTGTACTGTTAGAGGATGCAGGTTAGTTGTGCAGGAACATCATTTTTGGGGAACAAGGCTGTCCTGAGTTAAAGTCCTCAGTTCAACCCATTGCACTACCACATCTTACTCTTATTGGGAACTTCATTCCTCTTTACACTTCTACTTTTACTACTATACATCTTACCTGCACTTGTGTTATCATAGGTTTGATTTTCTAAAGCCTCCAAAAGGAGTCAGGAAGGAAAGAGATGCAGGAATCTAGTTTCCTCACACAATGTTTCCTTTTGAAGGTAGTTAAACTGGGGGACATGCATGAATGCGGTGGTCACCATATGAATGTCTGGCATCTTAATTTACTTACTCATCATCAATAAAATCAGACATGGTGCAGATGAAGTGAATTTTCTGACACTGGCCACCGTTTCCCAGGAGGCTGCAGGTGCTCTTCAAGATCTCCCAGGGTTCTTTTTCGCTTGCTGCTCGTTTAATTTCAGCCACAATCCAAACAGTAGAACAATCTGCAACAATCTGAAAGGACAATAAAATGTTAGTCATGAATAAATCACCATCAGTGCTCCCATATAACACAGTAATGTTCTCTTAACAGCGGTGCATGTGACTAAATTACCTTCTTCCACATTGTATCTCTGCTCTTGTTACAGTCTCCACTTCCTGGAAGGTCCACCAGTGTGACGTGTTGGAGAAGATCTTTTTTTGGCACCTTGACAGTCACACACTTCACCAGTGGCCAGTACCACCTCTTTTTTCCTTTATGTTGGCTGTTTAAGGAACTTCTTGTGTATTTGATTAAATTTGTAGAGAGAGCTTCAGCCTGAATTAAATAGTAAAAACATAAGTTATATACTGAAAATACTTTACAAATAGGAATGAAAGCAGCACAAAATCAAAGCAGAGCAATCAAACGGTATCACAACAAGTTAAAATAAAAATAGACTAAAGTTTGTAATATTCAAACCAGTTCATCAGTAAGATGTGACCAACTGGTTCAAAAGCAGCAGTGAGATCTAATTAAACAAATTTAAACCAATGTCATTTGTTAAACGCAGTTGTTTAAATGAATTTTGCTTAATTAATTTTAAGTTTTTGATTGAGTTCCTAAAAGGTTTTCCTTTTACAGGTTACTGTGGTATGGGTCTGTCACGCTGCTGCATCATGTCCAGTTAAAGCCTTTACATAGAAGTATGTACAAGGAGTTCATAGGATGTACTTCTTCTAATCTCCTTTTATTTTATATTTGTTGAATTACTGTTGACCTAAAGACACCTGGAAAGTACTGTGCATTCACCTCTAAACACAAAACTATAAACCTCAATAACTGCAAGTTTCACTTCATCACACTGACGGAAAAAATGCTTTCAATGTAATCACATAAGTTTTTTCATCTTACTGATTTATACGACAGAGTCTTCTTCTGGGGTTGTGGTTGTGGTTGGGGTTGGGGTTGGGATTGGGGTTGTGGTTGGGGTTGGGGTTGGAGGAATTCTTTAATTTCTTTGAAATATTTGATATCCAGAGGATTTTCAGGGAATGTGCCTTTCCACTCTTCTCCATACAGTGCGGTGAGCTTTTCAGCAGCTTCAGAATACTCATCATCATCATCATCATCATCTTTCTGTTTTTTATTGTGATCCATAACACACTGCTTCATTGAGCACATCTCTGCTTCCCACTCCTAAAAACAAACAACATGCATCTTAGTTTTAATAAGTGTTCTGTAGTGAAACATTAGAACTCCTTAAGTAGTTTCAAGGAAACACAAATACATTCATAGATCATGTTACCTCTGGTTTTATGAACTTAATCTCTGCTTCATACTTTGAGTTTTGCATGTTAGCTTCCACTTTAATCATGACTGTGGTACAAGCGCTGCTGCTTCCCGTAGGCAACAGATTCTTCTCTCCAATGATGGCATTTATCAACGAGCTCTTTCCAGCCCCAGTTCTGCCAAAAACACCGACCAGTTCCCTCTTGTCTTTCTTCAAATCATTGATTTTAGTCCTGCAAAGAGTTCAAATATGGATTTACTGAGTCATTTGACAAATATACTAAAACTGAAAATGTGTCAACATCAGGAGTCAATATTCACATCAATATTTTTATATGAACAGAAAAGACTGCATATAGCCTTGGATCTGTGCTGGCTTACTGTCAGACAGGTGGGCTGATGCTGTGGAGTCACTTACTCTTTATACCTTTAAAACATCCATGTAACATATTGTTGTTTTATTTGTTCTTTTTCGATCCATTTACAAGCCGGTAAAAAAGATTAATTCAATTGTGAAATCTTTGTCTTCGGAAATCAAGACATGAGTGCCCAAACCTTCAGGACAGGAAGGGCTCTTGTAAATGACTGAGGTGTGACTCAGCCATGATTCTCTCTGAACTTTCAGGAAGAGACGACAGCTGGAGACGTTTGTCCTGCTGACAAACTTTCTGTAAAACTTCACTATCTGTCTGTGAAACCTGTAATTAACATGCCAGAGTGAATATTTTTCATCGTGATCTTGTGTGAAATTTGTTCTCATGAAGGACCCTCTTGTAAAAGATGCCTTCATCTTAGTGTCATAATTAATGACTAGATAATTTCAGAAGAAACGCTGAGCGTGCCAATGCAGCTTATGTCTCTTGTTGTATCCTGCTTTAAAGACTCCAACGGCAATTGCTATTTAACTGGCGGATGAGAGCAGCGCCAGGCAGGCTGGCAGGTTTAAGGCGGACCTTGACTGTAACCAAGTATTCCGGCAGCTCGCTGCAAGCACCCCAACCAAACCCAGCACGTCTCCATCCTCCATGATGCCGCTGGAGAAGGCAGGTGCCCAAGTGCGTGGGTCTCAGGCAGCAACCTGTGATCCACCCTCAACAAATTCACGCAAAGGCTATTCGTGCCATAACCAACGAGCCTCAACTTTCTTTCTTATCATTTCTACCCTCCTCAAAAGTCCTGTGGCGATGGTACTCCGGATGACGGGGACAGGCCTGGTCAGCTGGAAGTCTCTAGTCTGGAGCCACACACTGGTGGCGCCTGCATGAAGGTCGTTCTATCCACAAAGTTGTGGTGATGTGATAGTTCGGCAGTTACAGGCGTGACTGGGCTGGCCTATTTAGGAGCACCGCAGCCCACTCTGAATGGAGAGACCCCTAGAAACGGTGGGGTAAACATCGGTCACCACAATTCCCCCTGACTGGCAGACCGTGGCCAGTGGGGACCTACTTCTGCGGTGAAAACCTAAGGAGAAAACTGAAACTGAACCCTTTCAAGGTGGGAGTGTGGAATGTGTGGACCCACATAGACCACGATGACACAGAACGACCACATCGACGAACTGCCCTTGTGAGTTGGGAATTCGACACTTCAACATTGACATCGCTGCCCTCTCTGAAACAAGACTTGCCGGAGAGAGAAGTCTCTCCGAAGTCAGAGTCAACTACACATTTTTCTGGAAAGGGAAAGATGCTGAACAGCGGCGGATCCACGGTTTTGCAGTCAAGACATCAATCGTGAACCGCTATAACCTGGTCCCAACCGCCATAAATGAACGTCTCATGATCCTCCGTGTGCCACTCCCTGACAGCAACCACCTGACTCTGATCTCTGCCTACGCCCCAACCCTCGACTCTGAGGATGACATTAAGGAGTCATTCTACACTACCTTGAACAGCACCATCCAAGCTGTCCCCAGAAGAGACAAGCTCCTTGTGCTTAGAGACTTCAATGCCAGAGTCGGTCGCAACCACAGACTCTAGGGGGAATCCTTGGCAAGCAGGGCCTTGGATCCTGTAATGCCAACGGGCTTCTCCTCCTTGGACTATGTGCTGAAAATGAGCTGGTCATCACTAACACTGTGTTCCGGCTTCTGAATCGTCACAAGACCATGTGGAAACACCCGCGGTCAAAGCGCTGGACCATCCTTGACTACATCCTCACCCAATCACATGACCAGAGCGATGTCCTTGTGGCCCGCAGTATGCCGGGTGCAGATGACTGCTGGACAGATCACAGGCTCGTCATAAGTTGCCTCAGACTCCGACTGTGTAACCTTCCCTGCCACAACAGACCAGCAAAGAGGGCACGTCGCTTCGACATCGCAAGGTTGAAGATCCCTGGAGTCAGGGAAGACTACTCCAACCGTCTCACAGAGCATCTGAGCGAGACTCCACCACCGGCGCAACAGCCAGACTCCGTAGAAGCGAACTGGTCTGTGCTCCATGACACCATCAGCAAGGTTGCAGAGGACATAGTTAGGGACTGCAGTCGTTCTCTTCAAGACTGGTTCGACCAAAATGACACCAGTGTCCGAGAACTGATCGATCAGAAGAGATTTGCCCGCCTTGCATGGGAGAATCGCCCTACCCGTGCCTGCTTGCGACACTACCAAAAGGCAAAGCAGGATTGCCAGCGAAGGGTCCGAGGGACGCAGAATGTCTGTTGGCAAGATATGGCAAAGGAGATCCAGTCTTATGCTAACAGCAGAGACCTCCAGCATTTCTACACTGCAACAAAGGAAATCTTTGGTCCTCGCCGTGGAGGTACCAACACCCCCCTGACTGCTGACAGAACAACCACCTTACAGAGGATCAGGCCATCCTTCAAAGGTGGAAAGAACACTTTCAGATGCTCCTGAATCATCCTTCTACCGCGGCTGATGACTTGCTCCAGAAGGCACCCCAACACCCAGTCAGGCACTGGATGTCCCTCCGTCCCTCCTACATCGAGTTTCAGAAGGCGCTGAAGTGCATGAAAGCATGGAAGGCCCCAGGTCCCGACAACATCCCGCTGGAACTCATTACGTATGGGGGCGATGCCTTGGAGACCAGGCTTTTCATGATAATCCTGCGTATGTAGGAGATGAAAACTGTACATGTAGACCTGAAGGACTCCACAATCATCACCATCTTCAAGGAGGGGGATCGCTCTGTCTGCGGAAACTACCGCGGCATCTCCCTCCTCAGCATCACCGGGAAGATCTTTGCTTGAGTTCTGCTAGACAGGCTCCTGACTGTCACTGAGGAAGTTCTACCAGAGTCACAGTGCGGCTTCTGACCATCTCGTGGCATAACTGACATGGTCTTCTGTGCCCGCCTGCTTCAAGAGAAGTCCCGTGACCAACGACGACCACTTCTTTTCATCTTCTGGGATCTAGAGAAGGCTTTCAACAGCACCCCAAGACCAACTATGTGGGCAACCTTGAGACGCTTTGGCTGTCCCGACCACTTCACAGACCTTGTACAGACCCTTCATAATGGGATGGCTGGTCGCGTCGTGATGAAGAACATAATCTCTGATCCGTTCTCCATCACCACTGGTCTGAAGCAGGGCTGCGTTCTGGCCCCCACTCTCTTCTCCCTCTACCTTGGGGCTATGATCCACGAGCTTCCTGACACGGCCTCTGGCATCCAGCTTCACTGCCGAATGGATGGAGGCCTCTTCAACACAGGACGCCTTCGCGCCCGCCGACTCACCACCCCGGTTACAGTACAGGAGCTGCAGCATGCTGACGACAATGCGACCCCTGTGGACACAGTTGATGCCCTCCAGACTACTGTTGATGCCTTCGATGGTGCATACTCCTGCTTCGGTCTCACCTCCAACACTGGGAAGACCAAGATCCTTGCGCAGGGAGCTCCGGGCCATCCTCCTCCAGACACCAGCAACGTACATCTCTGCAGCGAAGTCCTTGAGACTGTGGAAGAGTCCTCCTACCTGGGAAGCTACCTTTCCAACAACTGCACTGCGCAGAAAGACATCGACAACAGGATTCGTGCTTCACATGCAGCTTTTGAGAGGCTCTCCAAATGTGTCTTCCTTAACCATGACCTCAACCTACATACAAAAATCGTGGTGTTCCGAGTCATTGTTCTATCTACCCTCCTCTATGTCTCTGAGGTGTGGGTCCTGTACAGAAGTGACATCATAAAGCTGGAGCGTTCCAACAGCAGAAACTCCGTGCAATCCTGAAGGTCAAATGGCAAGATCTCATCCCAAATGAAACTGTCCGTCTCCGAGCCAACCTCCCCAGCATCGAGACTACGATGGGGCAACATCGCCTTTGCTGGGCAGGACACGTTAGGAGAGTGCCCACAACTCGACTTGCCCACCAGATCCTGTTCTCACAACTTGAACATGGCAGAAGATCCCAAGTAGCACCTAAGCGACAATTTTGCGACCAACTGAAGGCCACTCTCCTTCGCTGCAACATTGACCATGCTAATTGGGTAACTCTCGCCGAAGACCGCACGGGGTGGAGGCAATGCATCACTCGGGGGACAAACCATTTGGAAAACCTACATTGTTGCGAGGAGGAAGCAAAGAGACGGAGACATAAAGAACGGCTCCACCAGCCGCTCTCTCCACTCACCCTGCCCTGCCCTGCCCAAAATGCCCTCGACACTTCCATACAACTCTGGGCTTGGGCAGCCATATCAGACATTGCCACTCAACACTCAAGAACAGCTACAACCTAACTGAGGACAAGTTGAAACTGTCTCGGATATAATGCTCGGACACGAGTTACTGCCGACGATGATGATGATGCTATAATTATACATAAGTTATAATTTATAGAAGTACATTTATTTTTGAAAAGCTAGCAGGTTTCACAAACCCTGATGAGTTCCATTTAAACTGTCTGAGCTTTTACTTAAACCCAAATATAAAGATGGTTAGTCCATCAACACATGTGTAAGAGAGAGACAGAAATAAGTACAGTCTAGTAAGCTCCTTTCAATACAATCCATCCTCTTAACTTTCCTCCAGCAAACTTGAGACCTTTACCTCCAGAAGCCCACACACGTGAACTTCCTTCCTTTGGCCTTGTTACAGTTTTGTTCCGTTTTAAAGAAAAAAAAAACATGAAGCTGCTGTTGACTTTGAGTAAGCAGAAGAGGGGAGGAACCATCTACTAGAGTGTGGTTGCCGGCCTGCCCATTGACAAGCACTGCAGTCATTGCACTGTCTTTCCTGGCAATGATGTGGTGACCTTACAACCTTGGCAGGAACTGCCAAAGGGCAAGGATCTCTATGCTGCAGGATGTTACATGCTGGGTCACCTAACAGTAAATCCAGAGCCTGTTGACCCCACACATGGTAAAGACTATGCTTCGGCCCACTGTGGAGGCATTTGTGAAGACCAGCTGACAGTGGACCACAGGTCCTGGAGCACTCCCCTTTTGGTCTGTGTTGGCTGAATCACTCCACCAGCAGAGAGTTAGGAAGTCCCCCAGGAACCACCACGAAGGTCTGGAGAGACTCTGTAGACAAAGCCCTTATTACAGGTGATGAAGGTGGAGGGACACAATGGGCCCCAGTGTTAGCCAACTGGGCCTGTATAGCCATAGCTCTGGTTTGCCTTGCAAGCAGGCAATCCATAACCCTGAGATGCCTGCCAGGGCAGGTGGCTGTGCCAGGAATTGGGCTGCTGATGTATTAAATTGTTTACACACCAAGCTTCAGGAAAAACACCTGAGCTGGTGTAGAGGTGCACCCCCACACCATCCTCAACCCGGTAGGAACAGGGGGCTCCATGAGGTTTTCAGGGCAGGCAACACTGAGAACACCGGTTAATCTGCCAATAATCTTTTTGAAATTGCTGCCCAGTTCATTCTCTTTGGAAGAGAAGACGGCATCTCCATCGACATCCTCTTGCTCTTCTTCGTACTCGGCCATCTCCACCCCTGGAGTGGGAGTAGAAAGAAAACCAGTATAAGGCTGGACTGCTGTGGACTCCACAGTGAGGGTGGTCTGGGTGCCTTGCCAAGGCCCTGAACACTCCCTTTTTTCTTTAGTGGCCTCCATCTCTTTTCTCATTTTTGCTCTGTGAAGTCCAGAAAAACAGGAACCCTGCACACTCTACCCCACAAACTGGGCTTCTCTGGTACATGCAGGCATCATGAAACAGTCCATGCAAGACTGTGGGCTCTCTCTGAATAAGAGTGTAAGTTTGTGACCCAAACACACTTATCATTGTCATCTTTTAAAGCAAAGAAACTCCACAAGCCACACAAAAATGTCCCTGTCTGTTTGCCGTAGTTGGAAAAACCACACAGTCACACCGTTTCAGGGGATGAGGAATGGCATCAATGCAGAGGTGTACACTTCCTTGCACACAACCAACCATGTGGAATTTAATTAGCTTCATGCTAAGCCAACCTTGTGGTGTGAGTGGCCTAAGCCAAGATAGTGATCTGTGACTCAGAGAGCTGAGATCGTTTGGACATGTTAAAGGGAGAGCGAGCAAGAGTGGAGACATGCACTGATCACCGACGTTTAGTCTACACTCAGCTCAGGTCCCACTGAGTGTGTTAACTGCATCACAGCAATACATTGGCATCAGGATTACAGCCCATTTCCAAACCGTTAGACTTTTGCGGAGCGTTTTAATAACTTTTAATCACCACGTCGTGTAGTTTGTGCTGGCCAAATTCCAACTGTGATGTTCCCCGTAGGAGGAGATAGGTTTTGAAAATGGCTAAAAATGGCCAAAAATTTGCCAAAATTGCAAAACTCTGACCGTTTGTTTTTTTTTCAAAATGGCGGACTTCCTGTGGCGTTTAGGGCTTGGCGCCAATTGACTTTTTTGTGCGTCTCGACCTGCTACACACGCCCACCGAATCTTGTAGCTGTAGGTGAAACGCCCGCCCGCCGGGACTCCGTTGAATGCCAAAAACACCAAAAAAATGAACAAAATGGCCTTTGATCAATTTTGCACGGGCCGCCATTTCTAAACCAAAAGACTTTTGCGGAGCGTTTTAATAACTTTTAATCACCACGTCGTGTAGTTTTTGCTTGCCAAATTTCAGGTGTGTACGACTTACCCCCTAGGAGGAGATAGATTTTAAAATCGGCCATAAATGGCCGATTTTCAGCCAAAATGGCCATTGATCAAAATTGGACAGGCCGCCATTTCCACACCGGGCCTCATCTGCAGAGCATTTTGATAACTTTTACTCATCACGTCGTGTAGTTTGTGCTGGGCAAATTTCAGGTGTGTACGACTTACCCCGGAGAGGAGGTAAATTTGCCATCATTTTCAAAATGGCCAGCTTCCTTTTGCATTTCGGGTGTGTGTTCTTGAGGCTTTTTTGTGTGTCTCGAGTTGTTACATGTGTGTACCGAATTTCGTGGCTGTACGTGAAAGTGTGTTCGGGGGCCCATTTTTCGTAATTTTGTAGGGGGCGCTGTTGAGCCATGTTGCTATTGAGGTGAGTATTTCCCCCTAATTATAAAATTCTTCGCCGGGTCTGGTGTGTGTGGCAAGTTTGGTGAGTGTGTGAGTACGTTGTGTACCTCAAAAACGTGTTTCTTTGTGACGTAGAAATAATAATAATAATCCGAGCAGTTCCAATAGGGTCTTCGCACCCTTTTGGTGCTCGGACCCTAATAATTAAAGCCGCAAGCGGCATTTGATGGGTCCTCACCCTACGCTTGTCGGCCTTCGCGCACGTCGGGTTGTGGCGCAAACGTGTTCCCGGTGGGATTGTGATCCGGCATGTCGAGTTTCAGGTAGATTGGAGCACGTGCGACCTAGTTATGAGCCACTTCCTGTTTAGTGGCGAGCCGCGGCGGAGTGCGTGTTGGCCGGGGTGGAAATGCCCTTTGGAGGAGATAGATTTTGAAAATGGCCAAAAATGGGCAAAAGTCACCCAGAATCACCAAAATTGTTACTGTGTCTTTTCAAAATGACGGACTTCCTGTTGGGTTTAGGACTTGGTGCTGATTGACTTTTTTGTGTGTCCTGACCTGCTACACATGCCCAGCGAATCTTGTAGCTGTAGATGAAACGGCCTTTCGACAGGACTGTGATAAATGCCAAAAACACAGCGAAAATGGACAAAATGGCCATTGACCGAAATTGCACAGGGCGTCATTTCCAAACCGGGCCTCATCTGCGGAGCGTTTTGATAACTTTTAATCACCACGTCCTGTAGTTTGTGCCTGCCAAATTTCAGGTGTGTACGACGAACCCTTTGCTGAAAAATGGCCAAAAATGGCCCGACATGCTCGCCGTTGTTCCAACATGGCAGATTTCCTGTTGGGTTTATAGAAACATTTTAATGGACTTTTTTGTGCGTCACAAGTTGTTACATATGTGTGGTGAATGTCGTGGTTGCAAATCAAACATAGCCCCAATGGGAATCTGTTGAAATATTGTAGGGGGCGCCGTTGAGCCGTGTTGCATTTTACAACTTGGCCCAGCCTGACTTTTTTTATTCGTCCTGACCTGCTCTATATGCCTACAAAATTGCGTAGCTCTAGGCCAAATGTGNTTTTGACAAGACTCTGTTGAAATTGTGAAGGTGGCGCTGTGGAGCAATTTTTCTATTGAGGTGTGTATTGTTCTTCCAAATTATAAAATTTTTCACCGGGTCTGATGTGCATGGCGATTTTGGTGAGTTTTCGAATATGTTTAGGGCCTCAAAAACGCGTCTCTTTGTCGGGAATAATAATAATAATTAAAGCCGCAAGCGGCGATGGACGGGTCCTCGCTCTACGCTTGTCGGCCTTCGCGCACGTCGGGGTGTTCCTGGCGGAACTCTGAGCCAGCATGTCGAGTTTGGGGCAGATCGGAGCCCGTGTGGCCTAGTTACGAGCCACTTCCTGTTTAGTGGCAAGCCGTGGCGGCGTGCGTGTTGGCCGGGGTGGAAACGTGCTCTGGCTGAGACTCGGAGTACGTGCGTAAAGTTTCAGGAAAATCGAGCACACACAGGCCAGTTAACAGCACGTCTCGTGTCTGGCATTTTGCGTTGGGGCCACGCCCCCAGGTGGCGTTGTGAGTGAGAGTGGTCATATGGCTGTGATGAGGGTGAGAGTGTGACGCAACATGTGAAGTTTGAGAGCAATTGGAGCATGTATGGGCTTTAATGGAAAGGTATGAATAAATTTCAGGAAGACTGTAGGAAATATGTAACTGGATGGAGAGAAAGTCTCTTCACTGTAAACAAGGTTACAGTGAATCGTACAGTTTAAGGATCTGCAGCAGCTTCATGTTGTTTTTTTTCTTTAAAAACTCTAACAAGGCTGAAGGAAGGAAGTTCACGTATGTGGTCTTCTGGAGGTAAAGGCCCCTAGCTAGCTGGAAAAAAGTTAAGAGAATGGACTGTATTGAAAGGAGCTGACTAGACAGTACTTCTTTCTGTCTCTCTCACACATGTATTGATGGATTAACCATGATACGAAATATGTAGCTGGGTGGAGAGATGGTCTCAAGGCGACAGAGAACACGGTCATCTGGAGACACTTTTATTTTAAAGTTTGACCCAACAGATATGGAGCCACTAAGCACATAATGGATGAAGGATGGTGGGACAAGCTAGAGCATGTTAGAACCTCTTAGAACTCGCATCACAGCTGTGTTGATTTGTCCTGCTGATAGAACCACTCTAACATTACACATTGCTGATGGAGGCAGCCATGTTTGTAGTCCTTCATTCTTAGTCCAGTAGCAGTCAGCCAATCAGCTGTCAGTCACTGGTTGCTATGGTGATTCCCTCTTTTTCAGTGGAGGGGTTTGGGTCAGATCAAGGAGCAGACAGCAGATTGAGGATCGGACCCTCCAACAAACCGTCCCAGCTCAAAAACTATAAGTTGTATTAAAGAAATTCTTTCAGCTGAGAAGCAGAATCTAGCTGTGAACACTCTCATGTATTTAATGTCTGTGCTGTGTTGTGCACAGATTTGCTGGCAGGTCAGAGACACTCACCGTTTCTGGTTTTCACCATTTTAAAGCTCAGATGTAATAGGAGTCAGTAAGAGATGAGGTTAACGGCACTTCTTCCACAAACGTTCCACACATAGCATCAACTTTAGCTGAGTGAAAATTTGAAATTTTACAAAAATTCCTGAAACTTCAGCTGCATAAAAACCAAACAGATTTATATGAACAACATTCAGAACCTCATGAGATGTTTAAGCTTTGAATGAAGTGTCTACTGTGAAATCTGCCGGAGCTGCAGGGCTCCAAACATGACTGGTTTAGTCAGTTTTCCAGCCAACTTCCTATTCATTTTAATGGGGATTTTTATTTCCAGAGTTCATTAAAACGTACCATGAGTCACGACTAAAAGTCACAACAAACCATTCCTGATCAAGCCACACGTTTAGATATATAATTTCATAGATCATCGTAAAGCTGTGGGACAAGTACCGAGAGCACCGAGAGCACCGAAAATCTTGTCAGAAGACTGTTTGGTAAGAATAACCCTGAGGAACAACAATAAGTGAGCCTCAATGCTTATTCATGTATACACCTAATTACCTAATTACATCAGAGTCGTGACCTGTTATATGATCTTTTCTACAGCTATATGATGCTCCTTTGCATCAACTGTTGTGAAGAGACTACAGACAACTCGTTCTGATCTCTCTGTAGACCTGGTACATGGTCAGCTGCTGAACATAGAAAACTTCATACTCACCTCAGGTAGGTACTCAGCTTTGAGTTGTGTTGGTCATCTTGGCAAGGCAGTTTCTTCAAGACACAGTCCATGATCTGTTCCACCTCAGACAGTATGACTGCTTCTGTTGGCGTAAAAATAAAGACCTATTTAGCAAGAAGCATGAACCAGTGTGTCCAATAATGATCAACAGGACGTATTTAATGAGAATTAGGGGGAAAGTGAAACATGAGAGGATGCAACGTCCGTTTAGGACTCCTCAGAGTGTTTCCGGCTCATATTATGGACACAGACCACAAGATGAGAACGTATTTTTCATGGAAAAGCTGGGAACAGTTGATTGGTGCACAAGAAAAACACACTGCAGAGAAGTTTCAGCCAGAAGCCATCCGTTGGTTGCCATTGTTCACTAAGAAATCACTTACCTCTGTCTGGTTGTGGTCCATTTTCCTGTGGTTGTTTCTGGGGTGATTGCCCTTCAGTGGACTCACCCTGAAGATCTGACTTTCTCTTTCCTGATTGGATTTTTTAATAAGAACAAAGTCAGATCTCCCAGAAGTAAACTTCTCAGTAGAGTTATTCTGAATATTCTGTGGTTATTCAGATACTTCATATCTCACCTGTATGACTTGTGGATGGTGGAACCTGCACATGAACATCAATATTTCATTGTTAATCAGTGTTTAGTCAAGAAAGTACAAGAAATCACAGGTGTTTACAAAGTCTTTGTCTTTTTGTCTCATTTCACAGGATTAAATATGTTTATGTTCTCATCCAATCTGTTGAGCCAGAAAAACACTGTTTGGATGCTCAAATGCATGTTGATGCAGAATGAAAGGACGTCCACTCATCACATGTCTGAACAATTCAGAGTCATCCTTATCTGAGCTGAATCTCCTTCATGGCCCTGATGACTCTGCAGATACCACTTAATGCAAGTTCACAGTCAAGTTAAAGTTTGAGCAGACGCTGAAAGTACAATCCATGGAACAGATCATATCTGATCAGTAGAAGACTTTAATTAACGTACTTGAACAGGAGAATCAGCTGCTTCCTAATTAGTGTTTTCTTAATAAATACAATATTTTTCAATTAGATGTCTTTTTTCTATATTAATATCATCATTTTAGAAGATGTTCACCTGTAACAGCATGGATCTGCATTAATGAGATTCATGACACTAAATGTTAACGTGAGCAAAATATCATCACAGTGCAGAACGTTACCTTTGACTTCTGGGGTCTCGGCATATTGGATCAGCCGTTCAGTTTGTTGATCATCAAGGTCATATAGACTTCTGTTGTCTGTGTATTCATCTGTAAGTGAAATGTTTAGTGAATAAGAGTTGTTTTCAACTTGCAGCAGACATCCAGTTCCTGAAGGAGGGAACCAGGTGTAGATGCAGCTGCTGATGTTTCAGAGCTTGTCTGAGCTGAATGCATCTGAAGTCTCTCGTACTGTGACTTCATTTAACCGTTTAGCCTCCAAGATGCTCCACAAAGCACACGTCTGCTTGTGCTGTGTGATAATGTTTTATCATCAGTATCTTGTTCACTCACAGATGAGAACCAAACAGGAAGCAGAAGTTTCAGTCGTGTTTCATTATTGGCACAATACAATAAAACATCTGCACCCAGCAGTGACCTACAGCAAGAATTTACCTTTAAACGTATCAGTGAACTCATTTAGACGCCATTCAGTCAGTTTGTTACAAACAAACGAGGACAGAAACTTAAAGATAATTATGTTGTTGTAATCAGTCATTACTGCTCAACATGTCGGACTGTTGCTGGATTAATTATCCCTTAAATGCATTTACATGAAGCTTATGTTGGAAAAATAATCAGAATTAAGCTGTGGTTAAAAGTTAAACAGTTTACCTGATGGTGAAGGTCATGCAGACCGGAGCAGGTGAGGAGCTCAGGAGGTCAGCAGAGAGACCTGCAGCAGGAAACGGAGACGTCA
>NW_007578268.1:303731-313969 GCF_000690725.1 Stegastes partitus
GAATGAATGCAGCAGAGTGTAGAGAAATCCTGGAGGACAACCTGATGCAGTCTGCAGGAGAACTGAGACGTGGAGAAGGTGTCTGTGTTTACTGTGTTTGTATTGAAGCTGAGTGGTGCAGTGGCTGCTCGTCTAAATCTGAAGGCATCAGCAGATTTACAGTGAACAGTGTTTTACTCAAACTGTGTTCATTTGCTTCGAGAGTCTCTAACAGGTCAGTTGATTTATTTCATGATCACATTTTGATATTGGACAACAGTGATTCAGTCCTCCATTTCTACAGAGGTGGAACTCAGGAGACCGATCATAAATGGACGGTGGAGGTCAAGGCAGCTCACACTGAAACATCCTGACCTTCAACCTCCAGCGTTAGTCACAACTCAAATACTCTGGATTCTTTACCGTCATGAATTCAAAGGCTAATACAACCACACAATTCAAATTCTACACCAACCTGTTAGAAACATCCTGAATGTTCCTCTTCAGTGGTTCCTGTCTCAGCTTCTTTCAGCATTAAATAGCAGCTTAGAAAGTCTTTATTCTGGATGTTTTCTTTGAGTCAACGGAGGAAATCAGTTCAGACAATAAAGATTTCTCCAGACCAAGACACTCCTGAGATGAACATGTTGCAGACACGTCCCAGCTGGACTGTTGGAAAGATGCATCTTGTGTCATAAAGATGTTTTAGACAAAGCAGGTCCTTGATTTAGGAAGATTTTTATTTTCTTTACAGCAACTTTTTTAGCCTAAACTTCACTTTAACCCAAGAGACAAATCAGAAATGTTCATATTTACACTTTTACAGGAGTTCTTCTTTTATGTTTCAGGATCTTTTCAGCATCAAGACTCCGAAAATAACTTTACTGACAAAAACAAACAACAAGCGAAACACAACAAAACCTGGTAGATACGGTGGACCACCTCAGAGGGACGCTACGGTGTTTAAACCACACTGTCGGTTCTTCCACTACTCAAACTGCTTCCATCACATCTTTAAATAAAACTCATATTCTGTGATCTATTATTCAATTAAAGCTGTTTTTATAAGACACATTTCAACATCCTTTTCATCATGAATGGTTCTCAGATATTCTAAGGATTAAGTGGTGAATAGATAATGGATGGATTCGCTGTCCCGGTTCTTTCTTTGGCTCAGTTCTGACTCTGTCTGTCCTGTTTCCTCTTTATTGAATCAGATGTCAAAATATATTTCATTCAAAAATACCAAGCTCAAAAATATATTGTAGTCAAGCTAAAAACACGTTTCTCCTCCAAAGTCCTGTTGAGTTTCTGACTGAAATAGCAAAAATATGACAACAGGTGTGTTAAGAACACACCATCACTGCTGCTGGTCCTGAACTACACCAGTGGACGTGTTGAAATCACACGTCTCTGTCTTCACTGTAGAGTTATTCGTTCTAAAATCAACCACATCTGAACAAAGCTCCTCCAGAACCGCATCAGAACATCCGGTTCTGTACCTGCAGTACCTTTATCTACTGACCTGGACCTCTGGAACGTTCACAGTCTGAAGGTAGAACTCTGGTCAGTAGATAAAGGTCCTGCAGAAACAGCACCAGCTGGTTCTGAGGCGGTCCGGTTGGAGGATTAGTTGATTTTTAACAGAATAACCCGGTAGTCAGGTCTCCTCCTCAGCAGCAGTTGCTGGCCTCCTGCGTCTGTTTGTCCCCTCCCAGCCACAGGGGGGCGCTGTTGATCTTGGCGCTCTGAGCCCTGCCGTCCGTCGGGTCGCCCTGCATGCCTCCTCCCTCGCTGGCCAGGCGCTTGTGGATCTCGGAGGCCATGGTGAGGAAAGCCCTCTCCACGTTATCGGAGCTCTTGGCGCTCGTCTCCAGAAAGGGGATCTTCAGGGAGGAAGCCAGGTCCTGGTGGACGCAGATAATCAGACGGAAACATCACCGGAGTGGAGAAACAGCAAAGCTCTGCATTTAAAAGTTCAGTAAAGAGTCAAGTGTTAGCATCAAAGTGCTCTGACAGAGAGCTCAGTGCTCGCTGCTGTGAACACAAAGACCCTGAATTATGGATGAGTCCACGACAACCATTTTAATACTGGAGCTGCTGCAACTGTTTCACATTCTGTTGCCTGTTTTTAATTAACAGCTTGTGAAACTCTGAAAATCACCACCAAATATCAGCGGCTCAGCACTTTAGTTCAGGACAGAAGCTGTCTCTGTCGCAGCCTGCCTTCGGGTCAGGTGAGCGATTCATTTCATCAGTCTGCAGCTCTGCAGATGTTTCTGGAGGGAATCAATGGGATTCTGTGTAGACCTGGAACACCCAGACTGGAGCTGCACTACAGATATCAGTATGAGCTCCTTAGATCGTTCTTTGTAGTGACTGTGGTTCTGACACTGTGAATGTCCTGCTGCTCTGAGCGGCTGCACTGTGTGTCTTTGAGGCTGTTGTGTGTCTGTTTGCAGCCTTTTTGTTGATGTTTGTGACTGTTTGGCTTCTGTTTGTGGTCATTTCCTGTTTCTAGTTTGTCGTGTTGTGTTTCTTTGTCACTTTGAGATTCTACAGCTTAATTCTGACCAGTTCAACCTTCATTTAAGGATCTGAAAAGGACAAAGTCGATCTGTTGAACTGCATTAAAGAATCAGATGAAACTGTAGATGTATGAAACTGGATTCAAACCAGAGTTCAGCTGCAGATATTCACATGTGAACTGTGGATTTCCTTTAAGAGGAACACATGAAGGTAGAAGTGATTTATCCAGAAGAATGAAGCTGTGTGGACCTGAGATGTTCTTCTGGACTGACTGAACTACAGTCATCAGGTCCTGTGTTGATATTAAGATGTCCTCTTATAACCAGCGTCACACCGTCAACAGACAAACGTCACCATGTTTAAATGAAGACTTGACTTTTTATTGTGCACATGGGGTCCAGTTTATGTTGGTGATGTTTAACGGAGCCGCTCACAGAGCCGACAGTCTGCTGTGGTTGGACAGGAGCTGGTTTGGTGCAGCTGAGCTGTTACCTGAGCGGTGGCAGCATCCACCACTTTCTTACTAACGAGGTCAGACTTGTTTCCCACCAGCAGCCGGGAGACGTTTTCACAGGCGTAGCGATCGATCTCATCCAGCCACTGCTTCACGTTGTTGAAGGACTCCTGGACAGGCAGCAGAACCACAGTTAGTGCTCAGACCTTCGTCTTCACGACGCTGCACAAACTCACACTGACCTGCTCAGTGACGTCGTACACGATGATGATACCGTGAGCCCCTCTGTAGTAGCTGGAGGTGATGGTTCGAAACCTCTCCTGACCTGCTGTGTCCCACTGACAGTTCACAAAAACACGAAAAACCAAGAACATCACCCCCACATTTACCTGGTTCTGATTCTGCAGCACCTCTATCTACTGACCAGAGTTCTACCTTCAGACTGTGAATGTTCCAGAGGTCCAGGTCCTTCAAGTCCACAGAGGAGGCGCCAGATTGATCACTTTAATGGACTTTTTCCATCATTTCTGAGCCTCAGAACTTCATCAGTACAGCAGATAGACACATGACATGGAGGAGGAAGAACACATCTGGGTTCTGCTAGAACCTGACACCAGATCAGTTCTACATCCATCCAGGTGTCTCAGTCTGAACACTGGACCTGGTTTTAGTCACCAGTGTCCTTCTCTTACCCTCCACCTTTTCACGGCCTGCTGTTGAGAAGCATCGACATCATGATGCTGCCGCCGTGCTTCACAGTGAGGATGGAGTGTTCATGATGATGTTCAGTGTTTGGTGTCCAGCAAACATTGTGTGTCGTGTGGTGGGAATAAAGCTCAATGTTTATCTGCTTAGACCAAAGATTCTTCTTCTGGTTCTGATCATTCACCAGAGGAAACTTTACAAAGTGCATTCTGGGTAAACTTTCCAGGCTCATATCAGCATGTGTGATGGTGGTTGGTCAGAACCAGTTCTAGACAATGGAGGGACCATTTTACCTCCATTTGATACCAGGATTATTTTCTAGACAGAATTCTTTGTGGGTCAAAATATTTTTTGTTTGCAGTTTTACTATTGAGATTATGATATATCCAATTATAGTAATGCTCACAGTCTGTTATAAAAAGTCATGAAGGAGGTTCTTTGGTCTGATGGGCCCAAAATTTAGGTTTTGTCCATCAGACGAGCAAGACACCAAACACCGCACATCATCACAAACACACCACCGTCACTGTGAAGCACGGCGGTGGCAGCATCATGTCGTGGACCCCTATGTACTTCAAGAGCCTGTAAAAACATCCATAGTATGAAGGTAAAACTTTGCATTGCTTCATTAAATAAACTACAGCTGCTGGACATAAAAACTGCTGTTTTAAAGGATGCCAGGTTTCAGATTTAGTTAATTTCTCAGTGGCTGATTAACTTGAAGTTTGCCTGACACAGTAGTTTCACTCTGCTTCAACACTCCTGGTGAACAAACTCTTACGATCTGTAGTTTCACCGTCTTCCCGTCCATGTCGATGGTCCTGATCTTGAAGTCGACGCCGATGGTGGAGATGTAGCTCTCGGTGTAGGTGTCGTCCTGCAGCCAAGCACAGTGTCACCAACTGGAACAAAGAGTGTGTGTTTGTGTTTGCATGTTTTTCTGTTCGTACCGCGAAGCGCAGCAGCAGACACGACTTTCCAACTCCAGAGTCGCCGATGAGCAGAAGCTTGAACAGGTAGTCACTGGAATAGACAGATGAGGACGTTTAAAACGGTGTGTCAGATTTCATTTAAACCGACTCAACTTTCTGATGTTTCTAAATTTCTGGTGTGTAGTTAGTGAACAGCTTCCTAATCCAAATGTTGAAGGTCAAACTCTGTAAAGAACCATCCTGCAAACAATGTGCACATCTGGCATCAAGGCTTCCAGAAAAACAGACTTTAAATCTGTAAAAAACATTGTAAATATCCTCTAAAATGTCTTTATAACAAGAGTTTTATGGTTACACTTTATACAAGAAGAACTACAACAATTACTTTTTGCAAACACACAGACATTGACATGAGCCTGGACAGTTTACCCAGAATGCACTTCTTAAAGTTTTCTCTGGTGACGGATCAGAACCACATCCAGGGTACCGATGACTGCTTCTATGACTCTGTGTCATCGTAATTCTGGAAATATTCACAGTATGCAATCAGAAGTCTGCTTCGTTAAACAGAGTTCATGTGGAAACGGAACCAGATGGTTCTGTGGAGGTTCTGGTGGAGCTTTGATCGGATTTGGTTGGTTTAATGTGGAGTGATCCAACAGTTCTAAGCATCTCGTCTTCATAGAGATGAGGACTGTCCCTTGTGTAGCTGTTACCTGCTGAATGTCAGGATGTTGTTTCAGGTGAAAGCGGCTAAAGGTGAGCAGAGACGATCACGTAATGTCGAAACAGTCGAACCAAACAGCCCTCAGATCCGGTAGTTTCCTGTGAACTCCTTCTGAAAGCAGCAGAACTGTGTGGGAGAAGCCACACCTGAAGAACTACGATACCCATGAGCCACCTGGGCCCAGCGACCCGACCGCACTTCACCTGAAACTGTCTCTGCGGAAAATGAACTCGATGTTTGCGCTTCTGTAACCAGAGCGCACGAAAACAGCTGAAACTGTCCAATCACACGCTGACATGCAACAACGACGACCAAACACCGACGCCAGAACACACGAGTGTTTAAATACAGAAGTCAGCCGACGTAAAGCTCCATGATGCTGCAGTTTCAGACACTTGAACCCACTCAGAGAGCAGTCAGAACCAAACGCAGCGGACGGAAACAACACTTACTATTCAGGATTCATGGTGTCGTTCAGGTGACCAGAAATCCCTGAAAGCCAAGCTGGACCTCTGACTGGACGCTGTGGTGTGTCTGCTTGTGTGTCCGTCTGTGTGCGTCCTTGTGGCAGAATGATCCGGACTGCAGCTGACCGATGAGCTGACTGGTTCAGGAGCATTATTTATTAATGGCGAGCAGCTCAGGTTACACTGATGAAGCACCTGGAGCAGCTCAGACTCCGTCCGGGACTCACAGTGAAACTTCCAGCTGCTGTCATCCTGTTTTGTTGTGTCCTGAGCTGTGTTCAGCTTCACGCCGCTGCTCGTCTTCACCTCAGACCGACGGAGTTTCCTTTGACGTCACTGCAGATCTGAACCCTGAAGACAAACACTCAGGACACATTCACACCTTCTGCAGCTACAAAACAGAGTAAAAGATGGAGAATAGTTTGTAAAAGAAGAGTGTTTTTTAGAAGGAAATGTGAAACGTTTTTAGTGAATCGAACCATTCTGCTGATCTGTGATGACGTCCAGGCTCAGTTTAACCTGATTCCAGTGACCTTTAGCCTCCATTTATACAGTTGTGAGATCAATATTCTAATTTACTGATTAAGATCAAACTGGGGCTCTGGTTGGAGGTCCTGAACCTCCTCAGAGTCTCTGTCATGGTCCCGTTGCTGCCAAACTCCCACAATGCTCTCTGCTGCCACCATGAGCTGTAGTCTGTAGACGCCTCCTCTGGTCTCTGCAGGATTACATAGGAAGAAGCTCCACCTGGTGGAACAACCAGGTACTGCAGCTGGTCTGTGGTAAATTTACCCTCTAACTCAGGGGTGTCCAATCCTGGTCCTCAAGGGCCACAATCCTGCATATTTTGATCAGGATTGTTATCAGGCCTCTGCAGAGCTTAATGATGAGCTGATCATTTGAATCAGGTGTTTTGGAAACATCTAAAATATGCAGGATTGTGGCCCTTGAGGACCAGGATTGGACACCCCTGCTCTAACTCTACATCTACCCTCTGACTCTACATCTACTCGGCACATATCTGAGCACCTTCAACTGCTCTTTAAGCTTCTATACTTAAAGGTTTTACACATAACTACAGTTTTATTGCATTCCTTGTCTTGGAGTTTGTGAATTTTTAAATTTGATTGCAGCTAAACTTGAGCCAGTCGGTAACAATCAGGAGCTCAACAACTGAAACACATCTGAGGGCTTTTATTTGAACAACAGTTGAGTGCTGTCAAGTCACAGAACTGTGACCTCTTTATCGTTGTCCTTTACTGTCTTCTACCTGCCATCCTTCCTTTCCTCCACTCTTCTCCTCATCCCTTCTTCTTTCCATTGTATTTTTCTTTAACCAGCTCTTTCTCTCCTTTCCATCCATAACATCAGTTTGTTTTCTGGTTCGTTCTCTTCTTTCACTCCCTTATTCTCTCTTTTCACTCCTTTTCTTTTCTTCCTTGATCTTCTGTTTTCTTTCCTTTCCTCTCGTCTCCTGATTTCTCCTCTCGTCGTCTCTCATCTTTGTTCCTCGTCTCCTTTCCTATCATGTTTTCCTTGAATCTACTCTTCTCTCCTCCTCTCCTGCCTCCTTGTTTCTTTTCCTCGTCTCCGTTCTCAGAATTGGACAAAGTGATGCAGTTTTGTTCTAGTGTTTGACCCCTCTGGTCACGGGAGCGAGCGGGGAGCAGGGGATTGTGGGATATGATGGCAGAGCAGCTGTGATGGGGTCAGGGGTCGGCCGCCCTGACGACGGCCTGTTGCCGTGGCGGAGGCGGCTGCGCGATGGTTGCCGGGGCAGCGGCGAGCTCTGTGGTGATCCTGATGGAGGAGGAAGGTGGGAAAACTGGGGGAAGGGACGGCGAGGAGGAATAAAAAGAGAAAGAAACGAACAAAGACGGAGGGTTAGAAAGCAAAGGGGAAGGGTGGGAACAGGAGAGGAAACGTGAAGCCAGAGAGGAGGAGGACTCGACCACAGAACAGGCTTCACCAGAAACACTGAAGGTGTCACAAAGGATGTGGTTAGAATGGTTGAACAGCTTCAGCGTTCAAGGGTTTGGGCTGAACAAACCTGGAAACCACGGCGTGTTCACGTGTATTATCCCACGTTTACTGCCACATTCAGCCCACAGTGACAAAGCATCAGGTCATTTCATTAGAAATCCTCCAGAACCTCCTCAGAACATCTGGTTCTGAATCTGCAGCACCTTCATCCACTGACCAGAGTTCTACCTTCAGACTGTGAATGTTCCAGAGGTCCAGGTCCTTCAAGTCCACAGAGGAGGGTCCAGATTGATCACTTTAATGGACTTTTTCCATCATTTCTGAGCCTCAGAACTTCATCAGTACAGCAGATAGACACATGACATTTAGGAGGAAGAACACATCTGGGTTCTGCTAGAACCTGACACCAGATCAGTTCTACATCCATCCAGGTGTCCCAGTCTGAACACCGCCGTGCTTCACAGTGAGGATGGAGTGTTCATGATGTTTAGTGTCCATCAAACATGACGTCTGGTCTGATGGACAAAAAGCTTCATTTTGGTCTCATCAGATCAAAGAACCTTCTTCTGGTTCTGATCAGTCACCAGAGGAAACTTTACAAAATGCATTCTGGGTAAACGTTCCAGGCTCATGTCAGCATGTGTGATGGTGGTTGTTCTGACTGTGTGTGTGTGTGTGTGTGTGTGTGTGTGTGTTGTTGCATTTAAACCCGTCATTGTTTCCTTCAGTGAGTCTCAGGAGACCTGAGGGGATAAATAGCTGCTTTTCACTATTCAGCCTCATTTTACCACAAACCTGCTGCGTGTGTGTTTGTTTGTTGTCCTGTCAGTGTGTGTGTGTGTGTGTGTGTGTGTGTCTCCCTGCGGCCAATCAGACGACGGATAATTAACGTCCCGATCCCGCGGCTGAATGAAGTCTTTTTGTGGCGACAGAACCAGACAAATGTTTCTAAATGTCTCCGTTTCCTTTAAACCAGGTTTGAATGCGACTCATTTAGCCGCCGCATTTTTACAGAAAAACGTTTCTTCATGAACGTGATGAGAAAATGTTTTATTGTACGTGTGTGCTGCTGGGAGGATGTCCCAGACAACACCAGCTCATCACCACGTATTGGGGATGAGAAGAAAATGCGTTTTGTTAGCTGGAGTTTCATTTAGTTAAACACAATAAACTTTAATTTATTCTAATGTGCTTTCTGTTGTATCAGTTTTTTTACTGGGACACATCCTGCTGGGGAATTAGTCGGTTGATACCTGCCGCCAGGTGTTGCTCTGTCAGGTGACTAGTTGGGGGGGATGGTACCAAAGTGGGCCGAACCACTGCTACCAGCTGTAGAGAAAACCTGGTGCTGCTGAAACCCATCCTGGTTGTTGGAGGAGTCCTGATGTGCATCCAGAGATGTTCCAGCTCTGTCCACAGACAGAAACAGACACCTGCTGGAGACTTATTTAGGTTTTAATTTCCTCCTGCTGAGCGCCAAAGCGGGCCGAACCACAGGAGAACCAAACTGGTTCCAGGTCTGTCTTGTGAACCAGAACTGAAGAGTTCCGTCATCAGGAACTAGAGACACTTGTGAGGACCGCGGAGCAGAAACACAGGCTCGGTGCTGGTTGGTTCGGTTCTTATTCTACCAGCTGAGTTTTCACGGCGCCGTCCGCCATCTTGAATCATTGGAACTACCTGTGATATAACGGCCAGCGGTTCTGGTGGCTCGGTCCAGTTGGACAATAAAACCGTCATGGGCCAAACTTGACAGTGGCATCGTGACTACTGGGCCGCTGGTTGGAGCACTGAGCCACCAACTAGTCGACCACGAACACTGATCAGAACACAGGACACTCTACTTTGGATCTTCTCTGGTTCGGCCCAGTTTGGCACCGATAAACCAGCTCATTTCAGTTTTAGAGTGAAGGAGTCCTGAGGTGAGTCGTGACTCTTCAGGAGTCGGCGTGACGACACCCCAACATGTCCTCGCTTCTTGTTCTCAGTCAACCAATGAAATCTGTTGTTTGTTACGAACAATATTCAGAAATACTCAGAAACTCCCGTCGCTCCTGCTCAACACAAACGGCAGGTTTCTGTGAGCTCACTGCTGCATGCGAGGAAATAAATGGACCATGTTCCAACCAGTAGAACCGTGGTTCTCCACCCCGGCCTCCATCAGGAGCTACAGGGTTCAGAACCTGGAACTTTTCAGGCCCAAACACGCTCTAAAAACACCCGACTTCTACGTTTATCACTTCATCATTCGTCCAGAGAGCTGTCAGGGGTCAGCGAACACTCGGTCACATGGTTTCCTGGTTCAACATCAGGGACCTCTGAGTCACGGAAACAGTGAATTAGACCCAATTAGATGTTCAGCTGATGCAACAATTAAATCATCTCAAGATTAGGTAATCAGATTACATCACAAGTAGATTAAGATTAGAGTTCATGTGATAAGTCAGTCTGAAGTCATGTTA
>NW_007578268.1:317039-320572 GCF_000690725.1 Stegastes partitus
CGGTGTGTTGTGTTCACTGACCTGCGTCTAAACCTGGGCTCCTGACTTCAGGTGAACTTTCTGCTTTAAAGCGTCCAGACGTGTTTCCAGGAACACGGACTCTGACTGACTGGTTGTTGTGGTTGTTAATGGGGTCGTAGTGGGAAACAAAGCAGAACAATGGCAGCGGTCCAGTCCAGTCCAGTGAGCTGCTGCATGAGCTCTGCTGGCTGTATTGTATGAAAAGAGGGCAGTGAATTCCACAGGGAATTATTGTTTGTTATGGAAATGACTCGGTTAGATGCGACTCGATGGATGCGTCACAGATACATATTTTCTGTGTGGCTGCTGAAGCTCTGAAGTCCAAACATGTTTCAGCTTTTCTTCTCTCGTCGCAGACACGTGAGGTCAAACGTTGTCTGGTCCACCGGCGGTGAGCATCACCCGCCGACCGCATCGATCTGTGTCAATAAAGTTTGATTGATTTTGACTGACTGCAGCTATTTCAATTCAGCCTCTGACGATAACTGACAGAAGCAACCTTCACGGTGTGCAGAGGTCCTCATGCTCAGCCGGAGAATGAGGAAGACGTGCTGGTTCCTCCTGAGAGGAGAACGTTTGTTCATGTTCCTGCTTGTGTTTTAACTCTTAGCAGCCGGAGGTCACTTTCATGTTCCTCACAGCTTCACTCAGACTCCACAGTGATGGATCCGTTAGAACTGTTAACAATGAATGAACACAAAGAGACACAAAACTAGAGGCAGAGATGGTCCAGGATGAAGCCCCTGCTGTGTCTCAATGTGTTCCTCTCACATGAATCCTGCTGCTGTCTGATGCTGCAGATATTTAAAAGTCAGCGACGTTTAATTTCATTCTGTTGTTTCCATCTGAGTACAAACGCCTTCAGTTCAGCACCTCATGCTAACCAAACTAGCTTATGCTAATGGTGTATTGTTCCCGTTTGGCCGCCTATTGTTCTCGTTATCAGCCACCGTTCTGCTGAGAACCGCCGGGTCGTTGATTAAAATGGAGATAAAGGAGAGCTCGTTCAGGCCAAAGATTCCCTCCTAAGTCGGACTTTTAGGGTTCTGTTGGGCTGAATGGCAGAGCGAGCAGACAAAGGTTCAGTGTTTAAATCTGAAAGCGGTGACTTCTAACCTCTCAGCCTGACCTCATGTTGTTCTGCTCCACAGCCCACATTCCTGCAGCGCCAGTACAAGTCCTGCAGAAGCAACAGGCCCGTTTCACCGAGCCCAGCGTCTTTCAGCTCTGGTCTCGTGATCGTTGTTGAATCTCGTCGCGTTTTTGATCTCAGGGTTTCCACATGGATCCCATCTACTGACTGCATCTGACCGCAGGAGCTGTTCTTCAGGTTCTGGGTCGAGGCTGCATCACAATGTAAATGTTCTGTCCTCTGGGCTCACACATAAATACGGATAGAACCGGCTTTATTATATTCATCAAATCAAATCAGAATTTATTAAATCAAATTACATGTTCTCTGCGCTGCAGGGGAAACTCAGCAGCGGGGACTTCCACCGTCTGAAGAGCGTCTCATTCACAAGATGCTCTGTGGAAACCCGATCCAGAGGGACAGAACATATTGTGCTGCGTGTTCAACAAAGGCCCGAGTGTTTAACGGTTCTCTGATACACAACTCGATTCAGTTTCTGATAAGAACACAGTTTGCACGTGAGCCCCCGGATTTCAAAGCTGAGGAAGTTGGTTTCAGTGACGTCCTCTGTCTCCGTCTTCACGCTGCTTCAAGGCAGCTGAGGGTCCGACGCCGGTTCTGGTCCGGTGCTGCTCCGTGGTGCAGCTCAGAGAGGAAGCAGCTGAGGCTCTAAGACGCTGCAGCAGCTGCCGGCAGAGCCTCCGACTGTCCGACAGACACCAGCAGCAGTTGTGGACATTTGTGCTGGTGAACATTTGTAGTGAGCATCAGAACCGGCTTCAGCTCGTGGTTCTGAAGCGCTCAGTGTCGGACCGTCGAAGCTGCTGCAGCATTTGTCGAGGTGGTTACAACCTAACCGCCTCCTCAAGCACGTCCTGAAGGGAGCGCGGCTTTGTTTTGAGATAAACGATGATGTGGCGGGAAAGGCCGGAGGAGTCCACACCGGGAGGGGAAAGGGCCGGCTGGAGGCCTCCAACAGGGACCACTAGATCAGCAGATCATTGGGTTTTAGCAGGGAGACGTCCCACCTGGGTTAAAATATGACCCGTTCTCTCCATGTTCTGGGTTATCAGGACCAGTCTGTCGCCACAAACACCCTTCTCTCCGTGCAGCGTGGGTTCTCTCCGGGTTCTCCGGCTTCCTCCCACAGTCCANGTGCAGCGTGGGTTCTCTCCGGGTTCTCCGGCTTCCTCCCACAGTCCAGAAACATGCTGAGGTTAATTGGTGATTGTAAATTGTCCGTAGGTGTCTCACTTCAGCAGAACCTCGGGTCGTCCGAGCAGGTGGCCGATGACGGTGAATATCTGTGAAAGACCACTTGAGAGCCTTGGGACTCAACATGTGTTCATGTACCAGAGTTTTCGTGGATCCAGGTACGGAACCACCACAACGTCCCAATAAACTGGTTCTGACTTCTGTCTCTCTGCTTTAGGGCAGTGAAACACGTTTTCCTGCAGCTTCATGTGCTAGAAGATGATGGAGCTCAGTGACTCCTGCAGACAGCTGAGGTGTGTCCAGCTGTGCAGGTACGTGAGGTGAGACGGTGCCACATGTTGAACCTCCTCAGTGCTCAGCAGGAAGCTGTTTGTTCAGCCATTAACACAGAGCATGTCAACGCTGCCAATTAGCGCCGTAATAAACCACGTGTTGAACGGATCAAACGCGCTGCGCCTCGGCTTCAGCGTGGAAAATAATCTGTTTATTGTTGTCACAGGATAAACGGACGGCAGAGGCTCCGGCCGCCTGCTCGCTAAGGCGATAAAATAATGTATTAATTATGTTCCCAGGAGTCCATGAAAGGACGCCTTCATCGCCCAGATGCCCCGGGGCTGTTGCATCACCGCCAGCAGCTGGCAGCACATGCACCGTGTGTGTGTGTGTGTGTGTGTGTGTGTGTGTGACACATTGCCAGATTCCAGGAAACAGGAAGCTAACTGGCGGGAAAACGATGGCAGCGGGAGGTCCTTTGTCAAGACATAATCCAGTGGACGCTCAAAGCACACACACAGTTAAGCGCACACACACACACATACACACACACACACACAGTTAAACACACACACACATACACACAGACCAAAAAACACTAAAACACACACTGACACTGATGTTGTTCAGGGATGGATGGATACATGCTGTGATGTGTTCATGGTGCAGTCAGTCTTGCTGTAGCCTCACTGTAGCCTCACTGTAGCCTCAGTGTAGCCTCAGTGTAGCCTCGGTGTAGCCTCGCTGTAGCCTCGCTGTAGCCTCAGTGTAGCCTCGCTGTAGCCTCGCTGTAGCCTCGCTGTAGCCTCACTGTAGCCTCGCTGTAGCCTCGCTGTAGCCTCAGTGTAGCCTCAGTGTAGCCTCGCTGTAGCCTCGGTGTAGCCTCGGTGTA
>NW_007578268.1:321655-335389 GCF_000690725.1 Stegastes partitus
TGTAGCCTCAGTGTAGCCTCGCTGTAGCCTCGCTGTAGCCTCGCTGTAGCCTCAGTGTAGCCTCGCTGTAGCCTCACTGTAGCCTCGGTGGAGGCCTCCAGTTGAACCTTACCATCAGTCAGTATTTACCCTGAGTCTTGTGGTGATTGGTTGGTTCTGAATGAATGATTATCTAAATGTGTGCACAGCCGGTTGTTGTGTTTGTTCTAGTTTTTATTTTTCCCCTTAAATGACTGTTTTTCACTTTCATGTGCTGGTTGGGATTCGACATGATTTATTTTGTCTTCATGTTTTTTGTTTCCACCAGTAAAACCTGCAGCTCTGACTTTGAACGTCGGCCGTATGAACGCAGCAGCTGAAGCCTCCTCCAGGTCTGAGGCTGGGTGGAGGACGGCTGACTGAAATATGGTCCTGCAGCACTTTGTCCTAACAGAGCGCTTCGTTGGACCTGGTGGTGATTTATCCTTCGCCGGGTCGCCATTCATTCCTGCAGCGACGCGTTCGTTCCTCAACCGCAGTCGCCATTAATCTCTATAAGTTTTCACTTTAATCAGCCGTTTAAAACCGTTTGGCTGCTATCAGGGCTGGAAATGTTTCCTGCACCTCAGAGACGGAGCCATAAATCAGCAGCAGATAGAGCTGCTGCTGCTCCACGGTTCTGGTGACGACTTTGTTTTCTGCCTGCAGAGAGAACAAAGCGGAACAAACAGCAGCAGCGAATCAACGGAAACTCAAACAGAATCCATCGACTGACAAACACACAGAACCACCGCAGTTCAGGAGCTTCTTCACCAGGAGGCAACGTCTGGAGCTGCAGAGCTTCTGGAGCTCATTCAGGAAGGTGCTCTCACCTGCACACCTGAGATTCATCGGCCAATCAGGCTCCTGCAGCATTTAAACCAGAACCTTCAGTCAGTTAATCCAGCTTTGGTTCTGGTCCATTCCTCCTCATGTCTGTAGCCCGGGTTAGAGTGTGACCAAACAGCATGTTCTCACCTCTCCTGCTGCGAGTCCAAACACCTTAATGCACCACAGAAAACATCTAAACAAGTCAATATGAGAGAAGATGTGTTTTTTTAGAAACTGTGAACTTTTGAAGAAACAAAATCAACAAAGTCTTGTGCTGTGGCTGCATGTGACTTTATTTGTTGACCTGTTTGACCTGCAGCAGCGTTCAGCTCAGACAGACGGAGGTTGTTGTCTTTGGTTCTTGAACGCAGCACGGTGCTGTCAAAGCTTCTCTACTGGTGATGTGGGAAAGTTACCATAAAGGTTGGAAACCGCAGCTGGTTTTCTGATGACAGAGTCTTTATTTAAACCTAATGGGAATCACATGAAGGAGCCGTGTGGATGGAGGAGGTCTTTCTGTTCATGCGCTGCACAGCTACTGATCAGAACAACTTTAACGTTCAGAGAACATCAGATCAACACAACACGGAGTTGATGTGAGTCCTGTTTGTCGTGTTGCTGGTTGTTAAAGGTGATGATCACCAGAAGGTGTGTTTGGAGGAAACCTTCAGCTTCACTTTCCTCTGAAGTGGTTTTAATGTTCCTCATTCTGTCACACTGACAGAAAATAAAGTTCAGATCAAACAAACCCAGTGAATGCAGGTCCAGAAGCTCCAGCAGGACAAACGGGCCCAGCAGGTTCCAGCTGACGCCGTCAGAGCCTCCTGAGATGGAAATGAGCTGAAAGAGGCGACTTCCATGACAAAGAGCAGCAGGGAGCAGCGCTGAAGGCTCGGAGGGGTTATTTGGGACGTAAACAGCCGAAGGCTTCATGAGGAGCAACGACCAGAGGACGGACTCTCAGCAGGTCAGCGTCCAGACGCAGAAACTCCTGGAGGATGGAGGAGAGCATGCTGACACCATGAAACCACAGGTTCTAAACACACCCGTAGGGTTCTAACCAGCTGGTGTCTCATTAAGTTCAAACCCGGTTCATCTTCTCACTTGAATCCCACCGTGGAGAAGTTTGCAGCGTTAAAGCAGCAAAGAGGAGAACGTGAAGTCAAACTAAAACTGAGACGCGTTCATACGCTGCTGCGCCGAACCTGGGGTTCTGGTGACCCTGGTCCAAAGAACCTGTTCTGAAATCACCAAACTTGTTCCCTTTAATCCACAGATTCACATCTGATCAAACTGAGTCCTGGTTCAGGGTTCCAGCTGTTGGGTTTCCTCTGAGTTTATTAGAACCTCGGGCCGGTACCATGGCTGGTGTGTGGCGTCTTTGTGTGTTTTTGTCGTAGCTTTGTGTCTCTTTGTCTTTAAGGCTAGTTTTATACCTCTTTCTGCTGTTTTTTGTGTTTTATTCAGTAAATTTGCATCATCTTTGTGTCTTTCAGGGAACTTTGTGTGTTTCGTGGTAGTTTTGCGTCTCTGTCTGAGGATGACCAGGATCCTGTTTCCCTCCCTGACATGGACTCAGGATGACCAGGATCCTGTTTCCCTCCAGGGTCTCAGTTGATCCGGTAAACCAGTTCCGGGTTCCCGTCTCTAACTGAACCAACCAACACAAACACTGACCTGCAGAAGGTTTCCGTCTGAAGCCGGTCAGGTGTGCGTGCAGCGTGTCCACGTGAGCTCCAGGATGAGCCGCCGGCCTTCATTAAGCCTCAGAGGACAGTTGGGCCTGAGCTGGCTTCATCCATGGAGCTGCTCAGAGGCAACATATGGAGGAGCTGCAGGACAATGGAGCTGTGTTCAGGCCGCCGGTACAAAGAGGCCAAGACGGGCTCAGACAGAGTGTGTGTGTGTGTGTGTGTGTGTGTGTGTTGTGGGGGTTTCAGTGTGTGTGCATGTAAAGCTGCAGAATGAATCTAGTCTGTTGGTAGAACTTCTGCCGTTTGCTTCACGTTTTAACCAAGTCCTCATCCGAGCACCTGAAAGTCAAACTGGATCCAGAAAGCCTCCTTCATGCTTTTAGCACCTGCACAGTGAACCAGCGTAGCACAATCACACACCTGAAGCTCCTCCAGGAAGCTGCCGACCAGACCTCCCTCCTGCTGCCTGTTAGACATCCGACTGAACCGAAGCTGTTTCGCTTCCTTCAGCGGTCGTCCGTCGTCTGGTTCTGGCTGTTTTGTCTGTTGTCGTGGTATTGTTGCAGCTTTGTGCTCGTGTGCATCCTCGTACGAACACCAGAGATTCAACGAGCTGCTGTCAGAACGCTGAGAGGAGAAAACCCACGGCTGACCTGAGCTCCAGCTAAACACTGAATTCAGGCTCTTGTGCTTCCTCTTGTGCTCGTTCCGTCCCTACAGACGGATCCTGTGTTACTTTATGAAGGCAGGTGTGAATATTCTGTGGTTCTTTGTGGTCAGTTTGTGTCTGAGCCACACTGAGGACGGCTGCTTCCTTTACCTGAACGTACCTGTACAGGTGGATGCACGGCCGGCTTACTGAGTTTTTAACAGGAAGCTGATTCAGTTCTTCTTGTTCACGGCTTTTAATTATAAATCTAAACCGTCCAGACTCATTTGTCCTTAACTTTTCTTTATCTAGTTCACTCCTGGTTCCTCTGTTCTCTGCTTTGCCTGTAAAACCCTTTAAATGAGACGAGCTGCTCAGAAACAAAGCTGCTCTCAGTCTGTTCTTGGTTTGTTTCTGTCAGAGTGAAAGCTCATTTCTCAGTTTGTGACCTGACGAACAGAAAGTGACGTTAGCTCTGCTGCTAAGGCGTTTGTGTGTCTGTGTGTTGTGTTGTGTGTTTGTGCCCCTCCCTCGTCTCCACCCAAACCACTGCTAACTGACACCGTCCACACGTTGGCCGAGCCCTGCTAGCCCTGCTAGCCCTGTTAGCCCTGTTAGCCCTGCTAGCCCTAATGCTAAGCCTAGCCCTGTTAGCCCTGCTAGCCCTGCTAGCCCTGTTAGCCCTGCTAGCCCTAATGCTAAGCCTAGCCCTGTTAGCCCTGCTAGCCCTGCTAGCCCTGTTAGCCCTGCTAGCCCTGTTAGCCCTGATGCTAAGCCTAGCCCTGTTAGCCCTGATGCTAAGCCGTCAGCGAGGCGGTCAGACCTGTTCAGACTCTCCTCTGCTGTTTGTGGTCAGTTGGAGGTTTTAACTGTTTCTGCTTCAACCTGAACATCAGCTGCTTTGATCAAACAGTGGGAACCAGTTCAACACCAGTAACACTCCCATTATTCAGTGTCCACAGTTTGTCACCTTCTCTGGCGTCTCCAGTCGCACATGGAATCACTATTATAATACTGGAAGCATTAGTAGAAGGATAGAAACAACTGTTATGATGTTAGAGGGCTGCAACCTGCCAAATGCTTCAGGCTTAAAAAGTCCAATGAAATGAACTAGTTTGTCTTTTTATGACAGTGGAGAGCCGGCAGTCATCGGTCTGGTTCACTGGAACCGTCGCTTTACTGTGAAACAAACGTGTACGGATGTGTTATCTATACATATATGTCATCGTTTTTATTTCTAATAATCTTTGTTATTACCAGTCAGATGACGAGTTGTTGCATCGAAATACCAGCCAAAATGTGCACCGACTAGTGTTTATGCTGTTTGGCAATAAAGTGGCTCTTCTATGATATTCTATTCTATTTTATTCTGTTTTATTCTGTTCTGTCTTATTTTATTTTATTTTATTTTATTTTATTTTATTTTATTTTATTTTATTCTATTCTAATGAAACAACAGAGAAGTTTATTAACAAATCACTGATCAAAGATATACTTTCTAAAACAGTTCAGACCAGTGAAGACCAGGTCCATGCACCAGAAGCTCCTGGACTGGATCCGGTTCCACGCCTTGGAGCTGCAGATCTTCCTCGCCGTGTTCTCGCTGCGGGTTCTTCTTTCAGCCGCCATGCGTCCGTGTGAAGGCGGTTATTCTGGTTTTGTAAGAGCAGCTTCAGTTGCTGCGTCACTCAGAACCTCGACCGCAGCAGCGCTGATCGATCAGCACAGAACCGGCAGCGAGCCTGTTACCAAAGCAAACCGCCGCAGGCAGGAAACCACACGGGATTACAGGCAGCGCTCGCCGCACGATAACGTACAGTAGCTCTACAGTTAGTCCTCAGCCTCCGTGATGAAGCGCCGCTCAGCTCTCGGTGCCATAAATAACCCACATGTCACACATTCACTCGGCTTCCAGCTTTCCGTGGACGTGCTGCTGATTGTTTTGATCCCGTCGAGATCATGAAAGTCTTCAAGTCTGTTTAAAATACAGATCAAGCCTGAGAACTAAAGTTATGTTCAGGAAGCAACGACTGACAACTCAAAACAAACCGAACAGGAATCAGTATTTAACAAGAGTTCATGAAAACCGAACTTCAGAATTAAAAACATAAACACACAGTCCAAAACAACAACAACAAACAACAACAACAACAACACAATCAGCAGCTCTGAATTCTCCAGGAATCCTGTACTGAGCTCAAAGATGGTAAAAGGCCTAAATTCTCCAGAACTCCTTTAATGCACGTCAGGAACGAGCACATCGTCAGAAACCAAGCACGGTACCGGGTTCTGACATCTCCAGAACTCTGGAGAATAATCCCACTGACAGGAGGAAGGTCTCAGTTCTCCAGACATCCTGGAAACTTCTAGGACAGAACGTGGCCTTCAGCTCTGGATGTGTGAAGATAGATGTGAACCCGTGGGTCTGATGAAACTTTCATATTTTGGAGGTTTTCGAGTGAAGCCGTCGCCAACAAAGCAAACCTTCGTGTCCACCAGTGATCCCATCGATGGAGCTCAGAGTCAGAAGTTCTACACGTCAAGAATAATCAGATCAACAAAGTCCACAATAAGAAGTTCTAACGAGGTCAGAGAAGTTCCAGGACTGGTGTCACAAAAGATTTCAAATCCAAACTACCAGTGTTCTCCTTCCCAGTAACCCTCCTGGAGTCCACCACCCTCCTCCAGCCTTCTCTTCACGCCGCCATGCTCTCCTGGAAGGATTCTCCAGGATCCTCTCAGCTCCGTCCTCACAGCCATCTTGATGTCGTCCACGTCTTCTAAACAGTTCCCCTTGATGAGCCCTTGAGCTTGGGGAGGAGGAACCAACCCCACAGAGCCAGGTGGGGTGAGTAGGGAGGAGATGTTCTTCTCAGTAGGAGCTGTGGGATGCTCAGGGCGCTGTGAGCAGGTTGTCATGGTGACGCAGCCTCCACTGGTCCTGACACAACTCTGCCTCTTCTGGACGAATCAAACGCTGCAGGACCTCTGTAGACGAGCTGGTTGATGGTCTGAAGGAGAAACTCCTGGTTTGGGTTTGAGATACATCTTTAGTGACACCAGTCCTGGAACCTTTCTGACCCACCTCGAAGTTCTCCAGAACTCCGATCACGGAGTTGTGTGTGAACAGAACCTCACGTCTCGCACATGTTGTGTTTCATTTCTGATCTTCATGGACAGATGAACTTGGGGTTCGGGTGCGCGGCACGTACAGAACCAACAAAAGTGTGGCTTGGTGCTTTAAAAAACGTCTTCCACTCTGTTCGTTGTGCATTTCATCATCCTGCTTCTGCTTCTGTTCGTGCAGGAGTCGGACCAGTGCCGGAGCCTTTTCTCTGCACACGGCGTGTTTGAGCTGCTGTGAAGACGGATCAGTACCGCTATCATTCATCTGGTCCAGTAGAAGCACGTCCCTGTGCTGCAGCGAGGCAGCGAGGCCCACCGGGCCAGCTGACCAGAACACGGCGGGAAGCTTTGAAACGACCCACGTGTCAGAGTCTTATCTCACAAACGTGAGGCCATGAATATAAAACCAACCGACACAATGCAGCAGATAATAACGACAGCAGGCTGCATCAGAGCAGCTCAGAACATCAGCTCCTACAGAACCCGACGGTGGTACCGGCCCCTTAAACTACCAGTGTTTGGACACAAGGCAGCATGTTGGTGGAATGAAGTGTTAAAACTACAAATACTGGGACAGAAAGTAAGAATTCAGTTGGAATAAACCAGAACATGTTTTGGATGGAATGAACCTTTAAAACCAGAAGCACTTGGACAGGAAGTAGTATTTAAGGTGGAATGAACCTAAAACCTTCAACCTAGAAACAAACTGGATCTGGAGGTCGCGTCCACGCTCGGTTTACACCTGGACAGGTGGAGCTTCCTGTCGATACCACCGACCAACACAAAGAGCAGCTCAGAGTGGTGCAGCTAGACCGACCAGAACCAGCACGTCTGTCCATGACCTGTTGGACCGTCACACTGAGCCTAAAGCGACTCGCTGAAGTAGCAGCAGACTCTGTAACACTCGTTTCTGTCCAAGTGTGTCTGTCAACCCAAAACAGAACCGGCTGATAAACAAGTTGTGGTTTGAAGGTTTATTCCACTGAGAATCAATGTTTGTCATCTTAAAGGTCGATTCCATCTTAAACTCTCCCTTCTGTCCAAGTGCTGGTGGTTTTAAAGGCTTATCCAAAAACACACGGTCTACTTTGAGAGATAACCAGTAGCTGAACGGCTGCAGCTTGTAAAACCGTAATAAATAAATCCTGTTCAAGAGTCCAGACGACCACACGTCACTGTAAACAGAGACGATGAGGAGATGCGACTGAAACGGCATCTTGTCCTGTGTGTGGTCAGTTTTCTCCTCCTTAATGTCTAATTATTGGTTAAAAGCCACAAACAGCAACAGATTTATTCTCCTGCTGCAGGTTCATTTCCTCATTTTCAGCCTTCAGCTTACTTTAGTAGGTTTTCTACAGCTTTGATCAGCTCTGATGAACGTGTTGAGGAGGAGGAGGAGGAGGAGGAGGAGGAGGAGGAGGAGGAGGAGGAGGAGGAGGAGGAGGAGGAGGAGGAGGAGGAGGAGGAGGAGGAGGAGGAGGAGGAGGAGGAGGAGGAGGAATGCTCCTTTAAGGGTTACTGGATGAATGGCTGGACTAGAAGTGGTCCATTGAGCCCACCCTGCCCCCCAGCGCAGCATCACAATGAGGACCATCCCCCCACATTAGCACACGTTAGCGCTGGTCCGGCCCCCGAGGCGGCCGCTCTGGGGGGGTTCCAACTATTTAAACAGATTCCAGCAGATGGTCGAGGAACTTTCCTCCCGACTCCCCGTCCCTCCCCACAGACACTCTGCTGGAGCTAGAAGAAGCTCTGCTGCGACCTCCAGACGCTGTGGGACCAGAGCTCCAGACAGAACCATGCCCTCCGACTTTCTAACGCCTTTCCTGGAGCTGGACGAGGAGTTCTGCAAGGTGAGAACAAGCAGAGAACGTCTGAAGGTCTAAACGCTGCACTTTGACTGTTTGTAGCTCATTCAGGGATCATGAATCATTTCAATCAGCCTTCACAGGAAGAAAAGTTTGTTCAAGGAGTCACTAAAGTGCAGGATCAGTTTGTTTTAATGCAGCCGGACGCCTCGTCTCACTAGAAGCTCCAGTTTCTAGTTCATTCAATGATTTCAGATCTTTTGCAGCTCAGATGTTTGCAGCTGATTCTTGTCTCAAGTTTTCTACAACAAAGATCAATTTAAAGAAAGTTTGTTTTAAGATTCTCAAAAGCAGAACCAAACTGGTCTCAGAAGTTCTACCAGAAAACAAACTCATTTCAACCCAAGCTGCTTTTCTTTGTGTTTCTAATTCATTCATTTTTATTTTCAACACAAACTCTTTTACGTTTTGTGTCTGAGTCCAAGTTTAGAGAAAGTTTGTTTTAACAGGATTTCCTTCAATCTAAAAGATGAGCTGAGCGAGTAAAACAAAGTCACAAGAAGCTAAAAACCTCCCGTCGGGACCGGAGCTGTTCTGTCTGAGCTGAAACGAAGCCAAAACGTTCAGTTTGTAGTTTTTGTTGCTGAGTTTTGTTCACGTGTGTTTTCCTAAAAGAGGAAAAGCTTTTCTTTAGACGTCTGACTCGTCTGTGGGTTTGAAGCTCTTGTTGTTGCAGCTCTGATGTTTAGAAAGTCTTTAAACACATCGAACGCTGAGGAACACTTTGTGTTAAAGTTACAAACCGAATGTTGGAGCTCCAGAAAAACGGTTTCCTTCGTATTTCAGATTCAGCTCCAACGTTCAGTTTAAAGCTTTAGTGAGAAAAGTTCACAGCAGCTCTGAACGTTTCCTTCAGCCGTCAGCTTGAAGCTGCTTCTCGCTGTTTCAGAGCAGCAGGTGTTTGGATCGTTTCTCAGAACCTGAACGTACTGAACCATGAAGAGCAGCTCTGGACCTCCAGCTGCTGGTTCTGCCTCCAAAGCTCACGTCTCTTCTTCTTCTCTGCTTTTGTTCTCAGAGTTTCCGCGGTTTGGAGGCGACTGATGCTTCATCCAGCAGCTCTCAGCGGCAGCGAGTTCTGGGCTTCCAGCGCCGCCACTCGCTCTGCCCCGTCACGCTGCCCAACTCCAAGTTCAACAGCGCCGAGCCGGGCTGCTGGGGGCTCAACATGGCCGCCAGCCCGCCGTGGAGCCGCGAGGGCCAGCTGAGCTCGTCGCTGAGCCACATCCCCTTCAGGGTCGACCGCTCGGTCAGCATGATCGAAGGCGTCCGGGAGGACAAGATGGCCGACGTGTCCCCGCCGCCGCTGCTGCTGCCTCCACCGGGCCTCAGCATCAGCAGCTCCTCTCTGTCCGCCGCCGCCAGACCACCACCGCCGCCGCCGCCACACATCTCCACCCGCTACAAGACCGAGCTGTGCCGGACCTTCGAGGAGAGCGGCGCCTGTAAGTACGGCGCCAAGTGTCAGTTCGCTCACGGCCTGGACGAGCTGCGAGGCCTCAGCCGACACCCCAAGTACAAGACGGAGCGCTGCCGCACCTTCCACACCATCGGCTTCTGCCCGTACGGCGCCCGCTGCCACTTCATCCACAACGCCGACGAGCTCAACGCCGCCGCCGCCGCCGCCGCCGCCGCCGCCGGGCCTCAGAGGCCGAAGCTGAGGCCTCCTCTGCTCCGCCACAGCTTCAGCTTTGCCGGCTTCTCTTCGTCTCCTCAGACTTTCCAGCCGCTGGACGAGCCTTCGTCCCTGCTCTTCGCCCGGGCCTCCTCCGTCTCGCCTCCACCGTCCTCCTCGGGGAGTCCGGAGCTCCTCTCTCCTCTGTTTCCAGAACCGGGGGCCCTGAAGCACTGCTCCTACCCCTTCTCCGGTATCAGCGACCTGGCGGGCGACAGCAGCGATTCTCTTCGGTTCTACGCTGCGACCGACTCGCTCAGCAGCAGGTGTCCGAGCTCCAAACAGCAGAACCTCCAGTACCTGCCGCCCCAGCTGCCGAGCGGCCGGCCGGGCCTCCAGCGCTGCTCCTCGGCCGACTCGCTGTCCGAGGAGGGCTACACGTCCTCCTGCTCGCTCAGCTCGGCCTCCAGCGGCACCGAGTCGCCGAGCTTCGAGGGCCGCCGGCTGCCCATCTTCAGCCGCCTGTCGGTGTCAGACGAGTAGGAGGTTCTACTGCAGACTGGACTCGCTCAGGAACAGACTGCTGTAACTCTGGACCCGGTGCTGCCCGGTCCAGAGGGGTAGAACTCCAGCTGTTCTGCTCCCTCCTGAGTCCAGCCCAGTAAATATCTTTGTGCATATTGCATTTCTCATCCAAGCAGCTGTAGCGCTGCTCAGTGTTCGTCCAGTTTTAGCCGACTTTTGGTTCTGTTGTGTTTCTAAGTTTGTTCTGTGATGTTACTGCTGTATACTGTTGTATACCCGTTTATAGAGAACATGTGCAGCCCGGCGTTGGTTCTGATGCCGGTTCTGGAGTTCTGTGTGAGAACTGTCTGCACCCTGGAGAAGAGGAAGGATTTGAACTGTTTGTGCTGCTTTATTTATCATCCAGATCCTGTTGATCCAACCGGACTTCTCTGTCGGGTTCTGGAAGACGTTTCACCTCCAGAACCCGACAGAAGTCCAGTTCAAGAACTTAACAAGAACCTAACGTAGAAGCTCCAGCAGGTTACGTTCTGCAGCCGTCAGCACTTCTCACATTCAGGGTTGAATAACTGTCTCTGATTGATTGATTGATTGATTGATTGATTGATTGATTGATTGATTGATTGATTGATTGATTGATTGATTGGCTGTGGCCACTTGATTGTATTTGTTTTTACTGCACCAGTGTAGAGAACCCACTGACTCTAGCTACCAAAGTTCTTGCTAACCTGCTAGTTACCGTTAGCGTAGCCACGACTGCTAACATGCCGATCCTTGTGATTATAGATTAACGCGTTAGTTTTAGATTTATTTATTGCCTTTCGCTGGTTCTGTCAGTTTGCTTCGTGACTGTTTTATGCATTTTTCTGTGATGCCGGAGAAATTGTGAGGCTTTATTATGCATCCGGCCGCTCGGTAGCTTTACGGCGGCCCGCTGGAGAGGAGAGGACAGGAGGAGGTAGAAACTTTGGCATTCTGTATTCATGTTGCCTTACTGGCTAAAGGCCTGCAGGAATCAGGACTCTCCTCTCCGGGACGCCTCGGCCTCCTCACCCCACTGACCTCAGCAGCTCTGGAGCTACTCAACCAACAAGAAGAACGAACTCTGTCGTAAAGTCTGCGTTTTGTTTCACGTGCGATCAGGTCGAAGCTGTTTGATGTTTCCGTCGGAGTCGCCTCCGACTCTGTTGCACGCTAGCTAGCTAGCTAACACTGAAATCACTCGACTGAAATCAGGCGAAACTTTGACTGTTTCTTTATTTTTGGTCCTGAAGATCTCGTCGACATTTTTTTTGTAACTGTTGTTAACTTAAAGTCTTATTTATTTTGGGGTTTTTTAAAGCAGAACCTATATTGTGTTGTTTGGTGTGTTTTTCTTGTTTCACATAATTTAAGTGCATCTATTGTTTACATTCCAGGTTATGTTCATATCTTAGCTCTTTATCTTAATATATGTCCATCTTTATTTCCAAATAAAGGTCTTTGAAAACAGCTCAGACTGGACTCGCTTTGTGTCATTTTGTTGTTGAGCAGCTTTAAGCTACGGGTTCCTGCAGGTTCTCCGTGATGCAGCAGGTCATGATGGTCCAACATGGTCCAGCAGAACGCAGCCAGTCTTCTGTTTTGGTTCTTCAAATATCAAAAGTTAACGTTGTCCTTTGTTCTATGAGGTTTACAGGCTGCTTGAATGAAGTGACGTGAGACATAATCGACCCAATTCACAGGAAAATATCTGAAAATCCCAAACACCCCAGATTCAGCCCACAGTGCTGAAACATGCCTGATTTAATCCTAAATGATGGTAGAACAACGTCCAGCTAACTTCTACTGCAGCATTTAAACCTAAAATATTTCATTCTAGATGCTGCAGTCGAGCTTCACGAGACTTTTGGTTCTTGAAAAAAAACTGCATTTAGGATGAAATCAGGTTTTAAGAGATGTTAGAAAGTTAACTGGACTTGTGTGTTTTTTGGTGTTTTAAGAACAAAAGTGAAGCCGAGCTAATGTCTGTGGATTAAATCCCAGATGTTTTAGGTTTCAACGTGTTTTTAACTCAAACAAACCTGAAGGATGCTGAGCAGCAGCTTAAGATTATTGTTCATGTCTTTCATGCAAACAAACTGCTTCAGCGTGCGTGTGCAGTAGATGCTGCTTCATCATCTCGTTCTTCAGCTCTTCTTTATCCTCCACGTTGTGCCGCCTCATAAGAGGAGCAGCAGGATCACCAGGAACCCGGCTGCTGGAGCCTTTCTGTGGAGCGTCTTTGTGAGAACGTGAGCTCCAGAAGGTCGTAGCGGAGCAGCTAAAGTCTGATTCCCACGAGCTCCACCTCAGAGCTCCGTCTCCAGCTTCTTTACGATCATCTGCGGCGCTCCGACACACAAAAGGAACAAAGATGAAGGCCCTCCTCCTCCTCCTCCTCCTCCTCCCTGTGTGGCTGGTTGTGTCGTCTCCACACACCAGTCTGGATGAGTGACACTGAGGAGAATGTTTGGGCAACAGATGCTGGAACAAAGCCTCGGCGCCACACAATGGAGCTGTGAGATACTTGTGACTGATTTCCATCTATTCACACAAAGTGGAGCAGAAGTTGAGGTCCTCCCTGAGTGTGTGTGTGTGTGTGTGTGTGTGTGTGTGTGTGTGTGTGTGTTGAAGCTTGAAATGCTCCCACTGCAGTAAAGTCACAACACTGGAGCTGAACCAGCACAAAGCCTGTGTGTGTTCTGACCCGGTTTGTCTGTTTTTAGTGTGAAGTGAGTTCAGATGATCAGAACACAGTGAAAGCTGCTCCACAGCTTCATCGTCTGTTACATTCACCAGCAGGAACACACACCACAAAGCTCTCCAGCTCGTCAAAGGTGTTTTTAATTCACATTCATCAGTCAGTGGTGCCTTCAACACAAGCCTGTTTGGTTCCAATCAGAACTTTTAACAGGAAAATGTGCTTAATGTGTATTTAATGGCTATAAATATGAAGAGAAGTGTTTTCAGGTGACATACGTTAAAGCTGCTTCACTGTTCTGTGACATTTAGTTTAGTTTAAGTAAAACTTCTGTTTACCACCAAACAACCAGAACGCTTCATTTTAATCAACAAACTGCAACAAACAGCTCACAAGTTTTCAAGTTAATTACTCGTGAAAAAAAAAATAAAAAAGCAAGTTGTTCACGTTCGAATTTTCTTAAAGGTAAAATGAAAACGAGCTGTGAAGCTGACGAACATTTAAACATCAAGCTGCTGCCATCGGGTCTGAACGGAGACGTCAGAGTGTTCCTGAGAGTTTAACTCAAACACAACATTAAACTGGAAGTAGTTCTGAGTTTGATCTGAATCTGCAGATTAAGTGTTCATCACTGATGCTGTGTGTGTGTGTGTGTGTGTGTGTGTGTGTGTGTGTGTGTGTGTGTG
>NW_007578268.1:336622-345010 GCF_000690725.1 Stegastes partitus
GTGGAGCCTATCCCAGCTGACTCAGGGTGAAGGCAGGTTCACCTGGACAGGTAACCAGTCTATCACAGGGCTACACTTAGAGACAGACAACCAAGCACACTCACATTCACACCTACGGACAACTTTAAAATGTACAAAATAATAATAATCTCTTTAAATCTGAGTCAACACACAGATTATATTCAGATGTGAAAGTTCACCTTCATTAGTTCATCGTTATCACAGACTGTTGCTCTTTCATCTGACAGTAAATGAGGAGACTAAAGCAGATGTAACGAGACGATGCCCTCTGGTGGACACTTTGGTGAATTACACACGTGAGCAGTAAAGTGACTGTTCAGGTGTTTGTTTCTCATCATGTCACTGATCCAGAATCTGTTACACTGGACAGCTGGTCAATAATCTCTGATTGTAGATGAGTTGAAATCTGAAAAAACAAACAAAAAACAAACAGATAAAGCAGAAGTGAGATGCTGATGTTTTAGCTGCAAGTCATGCAACTAAACATGTGGAAAACTTTAATATGAAACACTGGAGGAAAAAAAGCTTTTATCAGCAGATAGTCTGGTCTAGAGGTCTACGGTCCAGAGGTCTGGAGGTCCAGAGGTCTGGAGGTCCAGAGGTCCAGAGGTCTGGGGTCCAGAGGTCTGGAGGTCCAGAGGTCTGGAGGTCCAGAGGTCTGGGGTCCAGAGGTCTGGAGGTCCAGAGGTCTGGGGTCCAGAGGTCTGGAGGTCCAGAGTTCTCTACATAGAGCAAAGAAACATCTGGAACATTACGTAGTTTTCACACATTCAGCTCAGTGTGTGTTTTCATATTTTACACACAAACATGAAAGAGGTGTGAATATGTTCTTTGACAACATCTGATTTTAAAATTAAACTGTTTGACTGTTTAAATCCACTCGAACGTCTTTATTTTACTGATGCTTACTGTCATTATTTATTCATTCATTTATTAATTAACTAATGCAGTCTGGTTTTGGTTCATTTAAATAAAATGCAGCTTGAAAACACTTTAAAAATGTTCTAACTATAATAAAACAAACTGTTTTGTCGTGTTCCATGGTTAGGTTGGTTTTTGGTTTTTCTTTTGGTTCTCATCATTTTCTTTCAGTGTTTCTGGGGGCGTGGCCTAACTCACAGAGGGGCGTGGCCTGACTCACTGCACCTGGCTGATTGAACACACCTGCAGATCATCTCACCTCATCAGAACCTCCGTGAAGCTCAGGGACAGGTTGTTCCTCCTCCAGTCAGTCAGCTGCTTGCTTCTCTACAGCTTCTCGTTTCCTGAAGTTCTGATCTGGAAGCAGGTGAAGCTCCATCTGGGATCCATCTGCTGAACTGAGTCCAAACACAGAAACTTGAACTGAAGAAGAAGAAGAAGACACAGAGATTCAGACCTGCAGGCTGAAGAGCAACGATTGTGTTGTTGTGGACAGAAACTGGAGACAGTCAGCAACATGACCAACACCAACCCCAAACCTCATGGACTGGTTCTGTACTTCAGCAGGCAGCACACAGTAATGGTACCAGTGTGACCAGTCTGATGTGATTCTAACCACTGATGACGCCGGAACATGGGACAGTAAAGCCTTCATATGTGGATTCAGACGTCTGAATATAGTCTGAGAGGAAGTTCCGTTACCACGCTGAGGTTTCTGTGGTTTCCCTGCGGTCATGTGACCCTGATGACTCAAGTCATCAAACCGACCGCCGTCCTGAGAATCAGAGCTTCACACTCAAATGTCTCATGTTTCTGGTTTTATGTCCGCAGATGTGATGTCCTGATGAGCTCAGTCTGCTGATCAACCACATCTGGTTCTAAATGTCTCAGCGTTGTCAGGAACCTCCATGCTCAGGTTCTGCTGTCAATCAAAACCCTGGAGCTCAAACTTCTGTATCAGAACTTTTTCTTTAGGAGGGTTTGGACTGACCAGAACTCTTCAACATGGACTCTGGTTCTAGCCCTGACAGACAGACAGAGACTTATTGGAGATGGTTCCAGATCATCCATCCATCACCTCTACACCTTCATCCTCACCAGGGTCACAGGGGGCGGAGCCTATCCCAGCTGACTCAGGGTGAAGGCAGGTTCACCTGGACAGGTAACCCAACCTACTGGACCAACCAGACCAACCCGACCTACTGGACCAACCAGACCAACCCGACCAACCAGACCAACCGCAAAACCAAACGGATCAACCACAGATCAGTCAGACCAACAACACAACCAAACAGACAAATCACAAAACAAACTGGACCAATTAGACCAACTACTGAACCAGCTGGAAACACCCAGACCAACCAGACCAGCCCCACACCAACAGGAACATCCACCTGACCAGCCGGTCCATGTGCCAAACCAAACAGACCACCTGCCAGACTAACGACCTGACCAACACTGAGCAACCGAACTAACTGGACCAACCAACCAACGTCCACCTGCTCTGGCAGCGGACCAGGACCTCGGTTCTGCTCACAGGAACCCTGCAGTCAGCTGAAGCTCCGCATGTGTCAGCGTCCGAGTTGAGCCGACAGACCGGGTCACCTACACAGAGCTGGTCATGCTGAGGGGGAGGAGGCCGATGATGTCACCGCTGGGTGATGAGCAGGTTTCCCATGAGGCCTTGCTGTCTTCCGACCAGCGCAGTGACTCACAGAGGAGCTAAAATAGGACGGCTGCTTTTAGAACAGCTGAGAAAGACGAAGTGGCCAGATACAAACGGAACATGTGTCCTGACCTAGTTCCTCCGTTTACCTGTTTCATCCACACAGCATCACTGTTGTTGTTGTTGTTGTTGTTGTTGTTGTTGTTGTTGTTGTTGTTGATGTAAGTTCAGTACAGTTGGATCCGTGTCCTCTGGTTCAGAGAGTCCAACACATCCAGGATTTATCCGGCTTCATCTCAGGGAGGTAACTCAGAGTTTGTCCATCTCACTCTGACAGCGTTCACATGAAGAGGCGGAGCTACAGATGACCAATCACAAACACAGAAGGTCTACCGGCAGCATTTCACAAATAAAGAGCAAACAGCAAAACTAAAGAAATACGAAGATTTTAAAGTCAAATTAGGAGGAAAAACTGCCAGAAACTACAGACAGTGTGAAGGTGAACAGGTTTATGGAGGTCCTGTAGGTCTGATGGCTGCTAGAACCTGTCAGGTCAACATGTTGCTCAGCTGATTCACTGCTTCAGCTGCAGGCCTGCAGTGCTAGATGGTCTGAGATGAGTAAAACATAAAAACAAGTTCAAAAGACTCCTATCACAGAAGACTGTAGAATAAGCAGGAACAACTTTATATGTTTCTCACAAGAAGAACAAACTATCGTCCTCAACCAATGAAATCACTTTAAAATCTTCTCCTCTGACTATCTGAGCTTCTTCTGGCTTCTAATGCTGATTGGTCAGTAGGAGGGGCTTTAATCCTCTGGTCTCTGGAACAGCAGCTGCTCCGGAGCAGGTGAGGGCTTCAGCATCAGTTACCGTGGAGACGTGCCAGGTAAGGGCTGAAAACGCAGAGTTACACCTGAAGTTACCTCGATCACCTCACGTCCTGCGTCTCGGAGGAGGACTGTGATGTCCGCTGACTTGTTGCTGATGTAAGCTCCATGCAGCAGGTTCCTGGCTGAGCAGCAGGCGTGTCCTCGTGTCCTCGTGTCCTGGTGTCCCTATAAAAGCATCCGTTGGTTCCTCTCTGAGCTTAAACTGAGCGTCTCCTGCAGCTTCACGGTGAGTCGACTCGTCTTCATGTGACGCTGATTCAGAGGCGAAAAAACGTATAAACAGGAAGTCGCTATTTCTTCTCTGCTATCAGCACTGTTCTCTCATGTTGTGTTTATATAGATATGTATGTATATGTCCTGTCTGGTTCTCTGCTGGATTCAGTGAGTATTGAAATTATAGTGCAGAAATTATTGATCTTTTTTTATGAGAACAAGTGAAATTAATCAGTAATTTATTAAATCATCGTGAGTTTATTCTCAGCTGTTTGGTCAGATCTGGTTTCTGTTGAATATAAACTGAATATCTTTGTATGAAACACAAAGTCAGACACTGGAGACAAACGCTGAAACTGTTTTCTAGTCAACGTAAATGTTGTTCTCATGTGAAAGAATAATTAACATGTATTTGTTAACGTCCGTTATCTTTTTAGTAGAGATGAGACCTGTGTCCACTCTAAAGCTGCACTGATTCATTTCAGCTTCTTTCAGCACAAAGTTCAGCTTCAGGAAGACGTTTCTGAGCTCAACCTGCTGGACCGTTTACACAATAACAGGCTGGTGTTAAATCAGATGACTGGTCCCATTAATCAGAAGGACTTTGTTGTTTGTAGATTCTGGTTTAAGCTCTAAAATGTTTTCACTTTAAAATTTACAAGACAAGAAACTTTTCTAATTCAGGTTTTAGGTTTTTAACAACATGAACCAGATTCTAAAGAAACTGATTCCTCATCTGCACAGTTTCAAACCTACTTCATGACATTAAAGCATCGCTGGATTTTCACCTGGACACAAAAACAAAGGTCTTCAGGTGTAAATGACGGTAAACATGTCGACTCCTTCGTGCTGACAGATGTGTGTGTCGAGGTGTCTGCGGTGTGTCGGCGTGTCTCTGGTTCCCATGGCGATCGTCTGCATGCTGGCCAACGTCCTGCTGCTGTTTCCTGACCTGAAGGTCCACTTCCTGTTGGAGGGTCATGTGACCAGAGAGGCCTCCTGGGCGACCGGCGTCTGGGGCTCCGGCATCATGGTACATGTGTGTGTGTGGCATCATGTCAGCGTGACTCAGCCGTGTGCATTTCATCATGTGGGCAGGTTTATTTTTTCTCTGAGGCTGAATCAGACGTTAAACCTTCTGACATGTTTGACTCCCAGCAACTGTCTGATTTCAGGTTTTACTGGGAGCTCGAGGGTTTATCCAGAGCAGCAAGGAGAGAGGCTGCTGCGCCTTCAGGAGTCAGGTGAGCTGACAGTCTGCAGGAGCAGCAACTTGTTGGTCCAGGTGTTCCAGGTGTTGCACCAGGTGTTGTGGGAGTTGTGCTAGGTGTTACAGATGTGGTGGCAGATGTTACAGGTGTTAGAGATGTTGTGTCAGGTGTTACAGATGTTGCAACAGGTGTTACAGATGTTGCAACAGGTGTTACAGATGCTGTACCAGGTGTTACAGATGCTGTACCAGGTGTTACAGATGTTGCACCAGGTGTTACAGATGCTGTACCAGGTGTCACAGATATGTTGCCTTATTTTCCAGATGTCATGCCAGGTGCTACAGGTGTTGTGCCCGGTGGTATGGGTGTTCCAATTGCTCCAGATGTTGGTGCTTCTTTGTATGACTGATGTATCAGATGTTGTTTCTTGTGTTCCAGATGTTGTGCCAGGTGCTGCTGTCCTGTGTGTGCCTGCTCGCTGCTGCCGCCTGCTGTCTGGTCAGCGCCACAGGTCTTTCTCAGGGTCCTCTGTGTCTCTACAACTCGTCCTCTGGTCCGACCTGGGGGGTTCCGCTGCAGCCCCTCCCAGACCGGTGAGACCCTCAGACCAGCTGAATGAAGGTGACTGAAGGTGTCCAGATGTTTGGTTCTGTGTTGACCCGTCTCTCTCTGTGTCCCCAGACACTCTGGGTACCTGTACAACCGGACCCTGTGGTCGGGGGTGTGTCTGGAGCCCAGTTCTGTGGTCCAGTGGAATGTGGTTCTGTTCAGTGTGATGGGGGGAACCAGCGCACTGCAGACGCTCCTCTGTGGATTCAACATCCTGAACGCTCTGCTGGGTCTGATCCTGGGTCGGGGCTTCTGCCACAACAAGGTGGGTTTGTTCTGACACATCTGGAACATCTGGAACACGTGTTCTCCACAACATTAACCTGAGAGACAACTTTACAGATCACACGTCATCTGAATCCGCCTCAAACAACTCGTTCATACGCCGTCTGTGTGTTGCAGGTCAGTCCGGTGTCGGTTTGAAGCTCCTTTGTGGATCCAGAGGAAACCAGTCGTTCAAAAGAAGTCTTTTATTTGCACTAAAGCACTTTAGCTGATCAATAATGTTGCGATTAATAATAAATGCCCTGACTGTACACATGCAGAGTGTAGAAATGTGAATATTGATCGTGTTTGGATGTGACGTTCCGTCCCACAGACGGTGTTGAGCAGCGAGTCTGCTTCTCTCCGGACCTCCAGCGTCCTGCTGGAGGCTCCTTATTTAACAAATGCTTCATATTTAACGTGTCACAGTTAAACTCTAAATGCTCTCTGTCAGTTTTTGTAAATAAATAAAAGCCTAAAATGGCTCCAACAGATGAGGTGATGTCAGTTTCTTTCTGTGATCTGGCTGTTGGACTGATTCAGTTCTCCTGCCACAAGCTGTGCTGTCCTTCCACTGCAGCCCAGCAGGTGGCAGTAATGCACCTTTCAGCTGGTTGTGATGCTGAATTAGTCCAAGTGCCTCCTTCAAAGACAGAACTCTCACTGCAGCATGGTTTCAAATCCATATTTATTCAAAATTGTGTAAAAAAACAAAAACAATACAAGACTTAAGCGTGACGTAGGAACGAGGCAGGAAGCAGCTGAGAAACGAACAGACGTGAAGGTTGTGAAGATAAAATGTGGACATCAGAGTTCAGTCGAGCTGGTTTCTCAGGTTCTGCTCCGTTCAGACTACAGGTGAGTTTAAACCTCTAACTGAGCAGCGTGAAGCTGCAGCTGCTGTTCAGAACCGTCAGACAGTGGAGGGACCCCGGACAGAGGCTAAGGTGTGTTTGTTTTACACACCAGCTCCGGCTCTGTTGGGGGTTGAGGTCAGGATCAGTCGGGGACGCTTGTTTTGTCAGTGCAGCACCTCCCTGTCGGCTGACTGGGGGCGGGTGGGGTAGATGTGGAGCTGCGGCAGGTCGATGCCGTCGTTGTGAAGATCCTCCTGCTTCTGTAAACCCTGAAGCTTCAGCAGCAGCTCGCTGATGAACACCTGGTGGGACGAGAGAGAAGGTTGACAAGAGAGACACCTGCAGGCCACAGCTCACTGCAACCTCAGCAACGTGTGCAGCAGCCTGAGCAACAACCTCAGCAACGTGTGCAGCAACCTGAGCAACAACCTCAGCAACATCTGCAGCAACCTGAGCAACAACCTCAGCAACGTGTGCAGCAACCGCAGCAACATCTGCAGCAGCCTGAGCAACACTGTGAGCAGCGTCTGGTGGTAGAACTTCAACAACCTGCTGCGTTGATCAGTAACTTATTAACATCTTATCGGTGCTGCACCTGTTCCAGTTGTCAGATCAGCGTTGACCAACTTTAGTATCTGTTATAAGAACAACAGGAAGCAGTTTTCCCTCCATGAGTCGGACAGAAAACCTCTGAGCTCCTGACGCTGGAGACGAACCAGCAGCTGCTCACTGACAAACACAAGAGCTGCAGCTCCAGGAGCTCCTCCACCGTCTGGAACATTCATCTACAGACCTTCACATGAACGTCAGGATGGACTCACCTCAGTGCTGCTGGGACACGACTGCAGGACGTCCTGCACACACACACACACACACACACACACACAGGTTACACACAGTTACAGACATGTTACAGACATGTTACAGACATGTTGCACACGTGTACCAGGTGTGTTACCTGCAGTCTGTGTGTTCTCTCCTCCACAGTCTTCAGGTCCAGCAGCTCGTCGATGTTCAGCTCTTCAGGCATCTGGTCCTCCTGAGGAGGACACGCGTTACTACTGACAGTATTTACAGTATTACTGGCAGTATTTATACTACTAGTCCGTGTACTTGCAGTACTGTGCAGCAGTATTACTGGCAGTACTTGCAGTACTGTGCAGCAGTGCTCCTGCGGGACTCACCCGGCCCCGGTACAGCCGCTCCAGCCCCCGGTCCGTCCAGCTCTCCACGTCCAGGCGCCGCTGCAGCTCCAGCCGGTTGTACTTCACGGTGACCCGGGCCTGCCGCCGCTGCAGGTTCTGACCCGGATCCCGGTTCGGGGACGGGCTGCCGCACACCCGGTTCACCCGCCGCCCCACGCGGTGAGCCGCCATCTAAGCCGGACCGAACCGGAGAACGAAAAGTGAAACTGCTCTGATGTGAGACACACCGGAGACGCACCGGGGAGTGTCGGTGCAGCGCGTGCAGACCGAGCAGACCGGGACAGGGCGGGGCCGCTGCCGGTGCTGCGTTCACGGACCGCTGGAACAACAGGAAACAGGAGCTGCTTCTGCACCGCTGCTTCCTGTGGAGGGTCTCGGGGGCGGAGCCAGCTGACGGTGGAAGGTACACCTGGACAGGTGGAGCGTCCAGCAGCAAGAGATAGAACCAGCAGAACCCGCAGATAGAACCCAGAACCAGATTCACCTGATAAAACAAAATTAAACAATAAAGTTTGGGCTGAAACGGC
>NW_007578268.1:345895-349078 GCF_000690725.1 Stegastes partitus
TTTCCGAACAGACTTTGAATGCAGCACCTGCTGGGTCCTAGTGCCGCTGGGTTCAGTGTGACACTGAGTGACGTAGGAGCGCCTCCTGCGGGAGAACCGGGTCAGTGCTCGTGTGTGCTTGTGTGTACGTGTGTGTCCTCTCGTGTGTGTTTGTCTGTGTGTGTGTGTGTGTGAGACGCAGGGGGCGGGGCCTCGGTGACCTCACCTGTCGCTCAGGTAAAAGTTTCTGCGACAACAAAAAGCCATCAGACACGGAAGTGAACGTTCGCTGCTCGCGGAGGAGAAACTCGGTGTGATTCGGAACAAGTCCCGTCCAGAGACTCGGTGTGACTCGGTTCGGTTCGAACGGACTCGCTGTGAGGATGATACTGCCGCTCGGCCTGCTGCTCGGCTCCGGCCTGGTTCTGGCTCTGGCTCTGGAAGCCGGACCGACTCCGTACGTCGTCCCGCTTCTGCATCTGGAGCCGCGGAACAACGAGTCCAGCCACGGTGAGGCCATTATTGGTTATTGATCAGGTACCGTCCAACAGCCGGTGCTCAGCAGCAGGTGAGCTGGTCACGTGGGCCGAGTTTCACACCACGCTGATTGATGAGTGATCATAATGATTAATGAGGTCATCGTAGTGATTGATTAGGTTGTAATCATGGATCAGATGAATAAAACCGTACAGAACCGACGTAGACACACCTGCCTGTGATCCATACTGAAGGTTATTGATCATGCAGCTGATCACATGTGGAACCAGGAGGTTCAGGGTGAAGTTCCCCTGAGCTGATCAGTGAGTCACACCTGAGCAGGTGAGCAGGAGGAATGCTGCCGGTCCAGTCTGTGTTTACCTACGCAGGTGACGTCCAGGAGTCAGAGACAACCCGACATGCCTCCTCATGGGCCTGCTCTCCCACCGGGTTACAGTCCATCACTGGACTTTGGAAGTCCAGGTGTGTTTCCAGCCACCTGTTGTTCCGTATCAGAACCACCAGAACCATCAGAACCTCTTCACATTTCGACTTTGAGCTGCTTCACATCAGATTCAGGTTCAGTTTTATGTTCTGAACCTTCAGATGTTAACGATCAGGCGGTTCTGATCACTGAGGAGTCCGTTTGAGTGACTTTTATTAAAAACGGGTTCTTTAAACGTGAACTTCTCCTGGTTTCTGTCTCCATGACACCAAATGAAGACTTTGGGAGACTGATGGATTCCTAATCAGCAGAACGAGCTCATTGGTCGCAGCTTCAGTCATCAAGTCTCTGAACAGAAGATGATGCTTATTGATCAGTTAGTTGTTCAGTCAGCTGGAGAGGTTCTGGTGACTCACAGACCCACTGACTTTTACTTACTTTCTTCATTTAGCTTCCAGCTGCTTTAACGTCAGACAGAACCTGCAGGTGGAGGAACTTGAATGAACCTCCATCATGGTTAGTTTGAGTCCTTCTGAAAATAAAACCAACCAGAAGGTAGTTCACTTGTTTTAAAGACTCACAAGTTTCCATCTCGTCTCGTCACCTCCACCAGCAGAACCAGATCAGCAGATTAAATTCCTCTGAATGCGGGTCAGAGTTCTGTGGTTTGTTCTCACCGACTGTCGTTGTGTAAGTTCACACGTCATCAGCTGGTCGGCTGGTTTGTTCAGAAATCAGCTTAAATCACAATTTAAATATCAGTAAATAGAATAAAGATGTAAAACATTTACGATAATTTCTATTAAAGTTTTTAATCAGGCAGCTTCTGATGAAGTTCTGTTCGGCCCACAGCTTCGCTGCTGCGTGTCCAATTCTAATGATCATGAAGTAAAGTTTTCAGGATGACAAACGTTTAAAAACTAACCAGTGAGATTTTCTTCACTACTTTTGTGACTTTTTCATGTCGTTTAGGAAATTAATTCAAAACCAAAGTGCAGTCGTGTGTTTCTACAAACCAACAGCTACAAACATGTCAGAATAAGGAAGCAGATTCATGACACGGTTCTGATCCACCAGTTTGATAAACTGGAACAGGAAGATGTCTGTGAGTCTGACGGGCCTTCGCTCCAGAACCACGTCTTCATCGACTGGATCAGAGTTTAAATTCACACAGTCAGAAGTTCCCAGAACGCTGCTGGTCAGACGGTTCGCTCCCAGTTTACAGGTTCATCCAATGAGCTGGTTTCACCTGTTGGTCAGATGTTTACTGTCGCAGTCCGACTTTAACGTCGGATCCTCTGAATCTGAGCTCATTTCCTCGTCTGATGTCACCTGTGCAGGTAGTCACTGAGTCACTGCTGCAGGTAAATCTGTCGCTGTTTGTTCTCCGTCAGGTCAAACCGGTCGGTCCGGTTCCCACAAGTTCAACAGAACACCCGAGAGCAGCAGTCTCTGAACCGGAGAACGCTGAGGGAACTCACCTGTAAACCCTGAATTAACTCACCTGTAAGCCCCAGGCTAACTCACCTGAGGACGCTGAGGCGTAGGTCTGACCGACACTTGTTTTATGAGACCAAAGCGGATTTAGGGAGTAAATTATTCAGATAGAAACAGCTGATCAATGAGAACTGTGATGTCATTTCCTGTTTCACTGCAGGTTTCAGAGTTTTCAGGTTCAGTCTGTGACGAAGGTCGGACATGAGATTTATTAATGTGTGTCTGTTGTGTGTCTGTTGTGTGTCTGTTGTGTGTCTCCAGTCCTTTGCCGGCTGCCTGTGAAGGTGGGTTCCTGCCGAGCCTCCTTTCCCAGGTTCTTCTACGACGTCACCAATCAGACCTGCAGCAGCTTCGTCTACGGCGGCTGTGAGTCCAACGGAAACAACTTCAACACCCTGGAGGAGTGTGAGTCCACCTGCTCAGGTGTCTCAGGTAAGATCCAGCAAACCCCCAGATCAGCTCCTCTCTGCTCTGATTCTAAATCTGACTGAGACCTGAAGCTGTACGAGACCAGAGCGGCCGAGTGATCACTGATCAATAATCACCTATCGGAGGACAGTAACGGGATCGTTGCAGCTCAGAGACACATTAAACTTCACGTCACACAGTCTAACCTCATCCCAAGAAGAACCTGAACCTCCAAAACAGCGACTCTGGTGGGACTCGAACCCACAACCTTTGAATCTCTCCTCAGAGCAGCTAGAAGTCCAATGCGCTATCCATTGCGCCACAGAGCCTGCAGGCAGTGAGGGGGCAGGGGCAGGTATAGAGGAGGTGGGGCAGCT
>NW_007578268.1:350288-353463 GCF_000690725.1 Stegastes partitus
CAGTATTCCAGTAGCAGTACTGCAGTATTACTGCAGTATTCCAGTAGCAGTACTGTGGTATTACTGCAGTATTCCAGTAGCAGTACTGCAGTATTACTGCAGTATTCCAGTAGCAGTACTGCAGTATTACTGCAGTATTCCAGTAGCAGTACTGCAGTATTCCAGTAGCAGTACTGCGGTATTCCAGTAGCAGTACTGCGGTATTCCAGTAGCAGTACTGCGGTATTCCAGTAGTAGTACTGCAGTATTCCAGTAGCAGTACTGCAGTATTCCAGTAGTAGTACTGCAGTATGAGGGCGTGTCTCATCGGCTGTATTAAAGGTGTAACGCTGCTGTTTGTCTCCTACAGAAATGTCTGCTGAGGAATACGCAGGTACGTCGTTCTTTCTGTGACTGTCCAGAAATCGGGAAGATGCTGCTTTCAATCACAGTTTGACGTAACGTCTTGTTCACATGAACACAACAGCTTTAAAAGTCACTAAACACAATGTAAACAAAGCGCTTGTTGTCCAATCAGAGCACTGCGAGGCGGAGCTTCAGGTGGGTCCCTGCAGGGCGGCGTTCAGACGCTGGTACTACAACAGGGAGGCAGGTAGCTGTCAGCAGTTCACCTACGGAGGCTGCAAGGGAAACAAGAACAACTACGTCAGCGAGGAGCACTGCGTGGCTACCTGCTCAGGTGAGTACTGCACCTGTGTGTACCTGCTCAGGTGAGTACTGCACCTGTGTGTACCTGCTCAGGTGAGTACTGCACCTGTGTGTACCTGCTCAGGTGAGACAGTCTGCTCACCTGTGTGTTGTGTTTGTGTTGTCCTGCAGTCACTGTCCTGCCGTCCTCTAAGAAAGTCTCAGATGCTGCTGCTGCCGATGAAGCGTTGGCTGCATTGAGAGGTGAGGTGTTCCAGACAGTGTTCAGGTCGCCCTGAAGGTGGCGCTGCAGCAAACGCCTGCTCTGTACAGGACCAGTGAATGAATCCAGTAAATGTTCTGTCCCAGATCACTGCCTGGTGGGCCCAGACCCTGGACCCTGCCGAGCCGCCTTCCCCATGTTCTACTACAACCCGGACTCCGCCTCCTGTCAGTCATTCATGTATGGTGGTTGCCAGGGCAACGAGAACCGGTACGGCTCGGTGGAGGAATGTATGAGCCGCTGCAGCGAAGACGGTAAACGGCCCGCATCAGACTGAACACATACTGGGCCCCTCCCAGTACAAAGGCTTCAACCAGTGAAGCTCCAGAGAACCTCTGTAGACTGTGGAGATGAACTCTGAGCTGCTCTGCTTCTCTTTCAGGTCGCTTTGACGGTCGAGGAAAAACCAGGAACCGCTGGACTGCGGGTGAGTTTTCCTTCATCAGAACAAATCAGTCCTGAGCTCAGACTACAGTCATGGTGGCAGCAGAGAGCATTGTGGGAGTGTAGCAGCAACGGGACCATGACAGAGACTCTGAGGAGGTTCAGGACCTCCAACCAGAGCTCAGGGGTTTAAGACTGAGGATCTTTGTCACCATGTCTGAGTGTCTTTCCACGTCAGATCCTCAGCCCTTCGTCTTCTTGTTCCTGCAGCTTTCTTCCTCTTCGTCACGCTGGCCATCATCTCCGCTCTGCTGCTGGCGACGCTCGTCTTCATCACACTGAGACGCCACCGTCTTTCCCGCCGCCCGTCCTCCGTCAGGTAACGTTAACATGCCGCCGCCTGCTGTCAGCAACATCCGGTAAAAGAACCTGTCCGTGGTCGCAGCAGTGCCGCCATCAGGCCGAAGACGAGCAGCAGGTTGTCTTGAAGGGTCCTCTGCATGGTGGACTGTTTAGGAGACAGACAGGACTGTGTAATGACTGTTAAACATCTCTGCTGAACAGTAGAAGCATCAGAGGAAGAACAGAAATAATTGTACCAACTCTGTTTCTGTCCCCAGCGATAAGGAGGAGCTGCTTCCAGACTCAGACGAGCTGTCCTCTCTGGACTCTCTGTCGGTTCCTGAGAGCCCCACACCTCAGCAGAAGGCCTGAGGAGCCTCCGGGGTTCATGTTTTATGAAGAGGATCTGTGGTCAATGAGCGAGTAAAACATGTCAGCTTCCCTTCACACAGCAGCAGAGATCAATGTCTTTATTGATCATCACTTCATTCATCTGTGCTTTTATTTGCATTAAACACGCAGAACACTGAGAGCTCGATGTTTTCACACTTTTCTGATTCACTGCAGAAACTGCTAGCTTAGCTTAGCATAAACACTGCAAACAGTTTGGGAGCTAAATTCACCTACCAGCCCATATCCACTGCTCCGGAGCCCCAGACCCCCATGTTCACCTGTGCAGTTATGGACAGGTGAGCACCACACCTGTCCATACCTGCACAGGTGAGCACCACACCTGTCCGTACCTGCACAGGTGAGNGAGGAGGTGAAGGTGTTTACAGAGAAGGACGTGTGGACGCGATGCAGCAGCTGTGGGTCAGTAAACCCGACGGCGCTGAGGAGGTGAAGGAGGCACAGTGAGCTCTGCAGGACTGTCTGACCTGTAACCTGAAACTCCTCCTGACCCGAAGCAGACAGAGAGGGTTCTGCTGGTTCCACCAACCAGCTGCTGTTGTCTGTAAAGCACAAAGCAGGAGCTGAACCCAAGTGCTGCACGCTGAACATAAAACCGTAGAACTGGTTCCACCGGCGACCCGACCAGTAAAACTTCACCATCAGCACAAGTATTAAAGATAAACCTCCTCTGGTCTCTACAGCATTAAAGAGTATCAGGCTCCACCTGGTGGAACAGCCAGGTACTACAGCTGACCTGTGACACATTTACTGACATCACCACCTCCATCTGCTGCCTCATTGGTTCATATCCCGCCACAGTAAAACCAGGTAAACGTTGTCCGTGTCTGGTTTCAGGCTCAGTTCTTCCTGATGACTCCACTGCTTCTCCCAAAGCTCCTCGGATGGCTCCACCTAATCCTGCCGAGTCGTCCTCCCCCCAGGAGACCGGTAACAATCACTGATCAATCAGTTACACTGTTCAATAATCACTGTTCAATAATCACTGTTCAATAATCACTGTTCAATAATCACTGTTCAATTAGACTGATCAAAAATCCCTGATCACTGGCACTGATCACATCAATCTTCAACAGTATTCCAGTAGCAGTACTGCAGTATTACTGCAGTATTCCAGTAGCAGTACTG